>NW_023396538.1:316753-374253 GCF_011125445.2 Fundulus heteroclitus | reverse complement strand
TGTTTTTACATAGGGATTTCACACAGTCCCTCACCAATCTACCCAAATTTCGTTTGGGAGACGTGCACAGACTGGTACAAAAGCTTTTGGCCACACCAGCCTCCAGACTCGACAAAGATGACAAGTTCTTTGTGGAACAATACCTTTTCGATTATGAAGGTAAGAGCTTTGTCTTTTTAGCTCTGTTGTTAGCATAGATGCTAGGATAATGGTAGCTATGCTACCAACAGGACTTTTGTCATTTATTAGTTTTCTATAGACCCTTTTCACAGTGACGTCATGCAACTTCCGTTCTGCGGTGAAGCAGGGTATCTTTACTTCCGCTTTCTCCGCGAGCAGTGTTTTTACATAGGGATTTCACACAGTCCCTCACCAATCTACCCAAATTTCGTTTGGGAGACGTGCACAGACTGGTACAAAAGCTTTTGGCCACACCAGCCTCCAGACTCGACAAAGATGACAAGTTCTTTGTGGAACAATACCTTTTCGATTATGAAGGTAAGAGCTTTGTCTTTTTAGCTCTGTTGTTAGCATAGATGCTAGGATAATGGTAGCTATGCTACCAACAGGACTTTTGTCATTTATTAGTTTTCTATTTCTCCATTATATTGCTACGCTAGCTTTATTGCTATATCAGCTATTCTGTTTCACAGCTTTTAGCCAATGAGTCACACCAGGGATATAGTTGATGTATAATGTTGAGCCTTTTCATACTTTGTTTTGGAACAGTGTCAATACTGTTGGCCACTTGGTCACAGCTCTATGAATAAAAATGAGGAGCCTCATTCCCTCCCGTTTTTTTTTTTTTTTTTTTTGTGTGTAGTATTTTACTGAGGTTGCAGACTTTGCAGTATCCCTCAAAATTCCTCTGTGGGTTCAGTGTGTTTCTCAGTCTCGTCAGTAGATTTGGAGCCTCAATTGATAAAATAATTCTGCCCATTCCTGTTAAAACTGTGATAGTTTAGGACATCATAGACTGAGAAAGACGCTGTCAATAATGTTGAATGCACACTGCATGCACACTAATAATCAGTTCATTATAGTATTTATGGATTATGCTGCTGTCGGGGCAAACCCCTTGTGTCCTATACTGTTATTTTTCAGGAACTGACCAAAAAAACATGGATTTTAAAAAACTTCAGACATCACACTTCATATATTTTAGTTATTTATTACATAGATACTTCATAGCTGTCCATTTTACCTTTTACCAGTCCTGTTTATCCTGCTGCCTTGCTTCGGTTCCCCTCTGCCTTACAGAAGAGCCTGCTGCCGAGCTCTGGTGGGTTCTCCCCTGAACTGTCAATTCTCTGCCGAGCTGTGGACCCCGATGCATGTTCCTGGTTCCAAGAAGTCTCTCTCCGGTCCGTCAGCTCCTGCCAACACCATCACCCTGTTCCCGTGCAGTTCTACCTCGCTGGTTACATCACCCTCCATCCCATCAAACCTTCAATAAAGACTTTCATTTTAAGTCCCGTGTGTGTGGTTCTGGGTTCATCCATAGACAAATCGTGACAATTAGACTTAGACTTAGACAACTTTATTTGTCATTTTGTATGCACAGAGTGCGTACAGAACAAAATTCCGTTTGCATACAGCTTGAGAATTACAGTAAATTACAGGATAAAGTGCAGCAGTGATTTAACAGTAAACAATTGAAATGTAAACAATGCAGGAGAAAGAGACAGTGTGCGATCACAGTGTACAGGTGAGTATTTTTAAAAACCATTTGTATGTGCAGAAATTAATTAATTTCTCAGATTAATTTCCTTTCATTAACAAATTGATTTTGACAGCTCTAATAAAATTTTACGTGGTGAGCCACTGAAATTATCTTGGGAATAGCTAAATTAACTTATAACTCAATTATCTTTAAGAAAGAAAGATGGAGTTTAATTTGTTAAAGACCACTTGCAGAAACATAGGTGTCCTCAGAAGAGAAGTGCTGACTGCAGGCGTAAGTGCTGCTGCGAAGGATTTTAAAATTTGGCCCCTCGTCTCTTCTTATTGCCGTCACCCAACGGGCTCCAGTCTCAGCATCAGCCGGGAAGTCGTGAAAACTGAGATATGGAAAAAAAAAATTTGTTGTTCGAACACTGTGGGACACTGCAGTAGCGGTTTCTCTGTGATTGAGCCATGCTTGGTGGATATGATGCTGCTGAGAGATGGACACAAGGGGAGAAAAAAATAGATTAACTATAATACTTTTTAAAACCTTTATTTAACCAGATAAACTCCCATTGAGATTAAGATCTCTTTTTTTAAAGGTTGATCTGACTAAGGTCAGCAGCACGTGTCATTACTAATATAGTATAATAAAACAATTTCAGGCTTCTACTTAAAATATACAGTATTTTGCACAAAAACTAAAAAAAAAGTGCATTAATATAAGTGCAAATAATATTATGAACACAAGTACTGTCCAATAGACCCGCGGTAATTTTTTTTTGGGAATGAACAAAAAGATTCAAATGGAATAAGATCTTTTTAATTCAGTGACTGCAAATATATATATAACACGTCACCATAATCAAGTAAGGGGAACAATGTAGCAGATAAATGTCTCTTTTTTTCACTCAGTGAACAAGATTTATTTCTATAATAGCAAAGCTACAGTAATCATTTTATAACATCTACATCAGATTAATGACAGGTAAAGTGAGCTAACAAGCTGCTGCATGTTAGCTTTGATCTTCATGTTACTGTCCCGATCAAAGCATCTTTATAACAGCAATGATCGCTACAAATACTAAGGAAAATAAAGATAGTCAATGCCACACATTGTGGTCTCAGTCTTACCTTATGAAATCGCGCTGATTATCAGTGAAACACGTCTTCACCTCCCGAATTTTCTATGTAAAAGCATGTAGCCGGAAGTAAAGATACCCTGCTCCGCTTCAAAACGGAAGTTGAGTGACGTCATGTGAAAAGGGTCTATTACTCCAGGAGTGAAATAATTTTGCAAACTGTGACTATTCTGGAAATGTTCCCCCTTAATTCTCATAATATGATGTTTTCATCATAACATTATCACTTTTGTGTTTGTTTGTTTATTTTTACTTTATTCACCTAGGACTTTTTTTCCTCATGTTATTCATTTTACCTCTTTAATACTCACCCAAAAAGTCTGTTCCTTAAGGTTCACATGTGACATGGTTTTATGAAATAATGAAGACCACAATTTTATATTTAACAAATTGATCCTTATATTCATAACACATACACACAAATATATATATATATATATATATATATATATATATATATATATATATATATATATATATATATATATATATATATATATATGTGTGTGTGTGTTTGTGTGTGTGTGTGTATTTATTGCAGCACAGGAATGAGGCATCTTCTCTGATCCACGTTCACAATAACAGAACTCAACTTTTTTCTGCCACATACAAAATGGCGGTGACGTTGACGTGCGAACCTGCGCCCTATGACGCGTCTACGTATATATGTCTGTGGGCACGTAAGTCTAGGGGCCGGCAGCATACAATGGGGCGTCTACGTATATTATGTCTATGGGGCTAATGACCAATATAAACCACAAATATCCGACATTAACTGTATACTTACATGACAAAGAACGCACACAGGTTTATACACACAGGATTGGGTTGGATTAACGGTGGAGGCTCTCCAGGGAGGCTAATTTTATCTCACAGAACCGCCCAAAACATGGAGAAAAAACACAACAGCTCGCTTAGCTCCGTGAAATGAGAACTACAAAAGAACAGATGCATTCTGGGTAATGTAGTGCTAAACAAACGGACGGACTTTTAACAGGCCCAATGATAGGTGATTTTTAATACAATTTGATTTGTTTATCTTATAAAGGTCTCTTAAGACATCTATTTGAAAAATGTTGCTGTGTTATTTATTTGAATTGAATTCAATTAAAAACCCCTTTAGGAGTTCCAGTAATGGCGGCTTGCTGAGAGGACGCGCTCGCCTGGAAAATACTTGTTACAAGTGACACTGAACGACCTTTAAAACAACTGTGATGCCTCTCTCACAAAGTAAGCCCGGCAAAAACTCCAGCAAGTCGACTCAATCAAAGTTATCTAACTTCACTTCTAAGGTGAGCTCTGAAGCGAGCGATGAAAACAGAGAGGCTAACACCACCACATGCGAACTAATGGAGGAGGAAAACTGTGAGTTGAACGAGAAGAATAAGATGGTTGATGCTGGTTCAGAGGCAATACTGGCCGCAATTGCAAATTTGAAATCAGACTTCTCTTCCAAACTGGATGGCGTTCTGTCAGCAATAGAGAATGTTAAAAAAGATATTAATGAGTGCGCCGAGCAGGTCGGTGAGGCGGAAGTGCGGATATATGCAGCAGAGGATAACATCACCAGTCTACAAGCTAGGGTCCAAGTCCTTGAAAATAAAAATAAAAAAGGGAGAGGGAGCGGAGGGAGAGGACGCCTGCACCTTTCTGGAAAAGTGGCTACCTGAGGCTCTGAACCTGGCACAATTGCGCACCACTCTGACATTGGAGAGAGCACACCGGCTTGGCCAGAAAAGCACATCAAACACAGCTGCACCAAGAACTCTCATCATGAAGTTCTTAAATTACAGGGATAAAGTAACTGTGATAAGAGCCGCCAGAGCGAAGGAACAAATCCTGTTCAAGAATCATTCTGTGAGATTTTATGAGGACCTCGCAGCCGGTGTGCACAAAAAACAGAAAGAGTTTGATGGGGTGAGACAACAACTCCGTGTCAGGGGGATACGATACGGTATGATTCCTCCCGCCCGACTGCTGGTGACACACAACGGTCAGTCCCACATCTTTAACCAACCAGCTGAAGCAGAGAACTTTATAAGGACTCTGAATGCAGAAAGCGGATCTGGGAGAGACAATGAAGACACCACATTGCATCGCAACATATTAACAGGGTGCAACGACTATGGTACCTAAAAATGAGTAAAATAAGTAAGAGGTATAAAAAAATAAAATTAAAATGTGTTTATTATAGCCCATGTTTGCTGTCCTGGTGGCTCATAGCCAATAACTTAATTTTATTTACCCATTTTTATTCTTTGGACGCAGTCAGTGACAAGTTTCTCAAGTAGCGGGGTGGGATAAGAGGGAAAAATATTCAGGCACAGTCGGCTGATCCTCACTTTGGTGTGGAACAACCTTCAGGTGTTAGATGGGTACTAGCGTATTAAAGGGGGAAGGGGGTGGGCAACAGAGTTCGAAAGGGGTGTATTGTTCAGTGTTCATTGTTATGGATGTTGCTTTTGACATCCAGATGTTCTTGGTTTCCATGTCTTTAAACAATTTGAAAATATTAGGAAGCCCTTTAAGTGTTATACGATAAGCCAGGTGGGTTAAAAGTTAAAGTGTCTTCTTGGAACTGCAGGGGATTACAGAAACTAAAAAAAGTTAAACAGATAATGAATAGGGTGAAATCTATGCACTCTGATGTTGTGCTGTTTCAAGAAACTCACCTGCTGTCTGGTCAGGAGATGAGGATTGGCAGGAGGTGGCAGGGCAGTGTATACTCTGCACCCTTTACCTCCCAAGCAAGAGGGTGATTTTGATTCATAAATCCATACCATTCCATGTGACAAGGGTTATTAAAGACACGGCTGGGAGGTAAATTATTCTAAAGGGCACACTTATCTCAGAAAAAATAAACCTGATAAATATTTATGCCCCAAATGTTGATCACCCAAAGTTTTTTCAAAATCTCTTTCTTACAATTTCATCTTTGGCTGGCAGTTATATTATAGCACGAGATTTTAACTGCACAATGAACCCAGAACTGGACAGAAGTTCAGGTACTGACAACTCTCATTCTAAAAGTAGACAAATAATTGAACACTTTATGAAGGAGCTTAATTTGATGGATATTTGGAGAGACATGTATCCCAAAAGTTTAAAATACTTGTGTTATTCAAATACACATAAATCATATTCACGTATTGTTTACTTTCTAATTTCTGCCAATTTGAGACACAAAATAAGAGATTGTCAGTATGATAGCATTGTAATTTCGGATCATGCACCAAATTCACTCATCTATGAAGACGTAAAACTAAGGAGAGACCCTCTTAGGTGGAGATTTAAACAAAAATGGCTTACAGACCCAGAATTTATATTTTTTGTAGATAACCAAATTAACATTTATTCAGAAACCAATACGGATGAAACATCACCCTCTTCAAGGTGGGAAGCCTTTAAGGCTTATATAAGGGGTCAAATAATTAGCTTTACGAGTTACAAGGCAAAAACTTTTTTTTATCAAAAAACAAAAGAATTGGCAGTCGAGATTGAGCTGCTTGAGAGGGATTACTATCAAACGCTATGTCCAAACACCCATAAAAACTTTTAATACCAAGAACGCAGTAAATTGAACTTTCTGCATCCAAGGCTGCCTCACAACTTTTACGTCTTAAGCAGTCATTCTATGATCAAGGGGAAAAGCCTGGGAAATTATCAGCCTGGCGACTTAAACAATTACAAAATCAGAAAAATATTACCTCAGTCGAAAATAATAAGGGACAGATTACTACAGATCCATTAGAAATCAATGAGATTTTTAAGGTCTTTTTTGAAAAATTATACTGCTCAGACATGATGCATAAGGAACAAGAGCTAAATGTCTCCTTAGAAACCCTTCAAATGACCACTATCTCAGAATCAATAAGTACAGATCTCAGTGCAGCTATAACTAAAGAGGAAATCTCTATAGCAATAGATTACTTGAAAATAGGTAAAGCCCCAGGCCCAGATGGGCTGCCAACAGAATTATATAAGAAATTTATTGCTAAATTGATAGACCCCTTTTTTGACATCTAGACTCGTTTGAAAAGGGAATTCTTCCTACCTCACTAAGAGGAGCCCTGATTACTTTACTGCCCAAACCTGGCAAACCTTGCAACAAATGGGAAAATCTAAGACGAATAAGTCTTCTTAATGTTGATTTAAAGATTCTCTGTAAAATCTTGGCTCGAAGACTGGAGAGAATTTTGCCCAAAATAATTACGGGTGACCAAAATGGGTTTATTGTAGGAAGACAGGGATTTCACAATGTGAGACGAGTGATGGATATCATTTATAATATGGAAGAAAAACCAGACGCTGCTTTGTTATCATTGGACGCAGAAAAGGCCTTTGATAGAGTTGAATGGCCCTATTTATTTGAGATACTGAAAAGATTTGGCTGTGGGGACAACTTTTGTTGATGGGTTAATCTTTTATACAACAAGCCTTATGCAGAAATTGTAACAAATGGAGTTAGATCTAAACCATTCCAAATTAATTTTGTATATCTGGAGCGTGTAACAAAAGTAATTTCCCTCTGAGATCATTAAAGATTCTGATTCTGATTAAACAAGGTTGTAGGCAGGGGTGCCCCCTGTCCCCTCTATTATTTATTTTAGCAATAGAACCATTTGCCCTTGCGGTGCAGTCTCATAAAAACATAACTGGCTTGACAATAGGTCAACAAGAACATAGGATTGCCTTATTTTCTGATGACGTAATTCTTTTTTTTTTTGACGTCATGACGTCATTGTTTTTCTGAAAAACAATATTCAAGCCTTGTTAGATCTAATAAACCCATTTGGAAGAATATCAGGATATAAAGTAAATAAAGATAAGTCTTAGTTAATGTTACTTAATTCAGCAGAAAGAAACAGTGTTGGGAATCCTTTCCAATTCAGAAAGGTAGACTGGTTTACATATTTGGGGGTTAGGATAGTACCACGTATAAATTACATAGCTGCAGTTAACTACAACCCCATGATGGACTCAATTGCTGCCACTGTCGTTAGATGGAATTATCTGCCCTTGTCACTCAAAGCACGAATCAATGTCCTAAAATCCAATATAATGCCCAAACTTCTGTATTTGTTTCAGAACATCCCACAGCCACCTCCTGCCAGTTTATAAAATAAAAATATTTTAACATGATTTCTGTGGAATAATGGACGACCAAGGCTTCGTTTAACACTTCTATATATCTACCGTATGATAGAGGAGGCCTCAGGTGCTCCAACCCACTTTGGACCTACTGGGCAGCTCAACTGAGAACTATTTTACAGATAAATGTCTCTTGCCTTGGGTGAATATTGAAAATTGTTCTGTACATCTACCTCAGTATATTTACTCAACAAACATCAGAATGCTGAAAAAAAGACAAAAAAACCCTATTGTCAGAAACATGATCATGGTTTGGTATCAGGTTAAGACATATTTAGGCGACCCCTCCTCCTTAACATGCTTCAGCCTGATATGGGGTAACCAGTATTTCTCACCAGGCAGAGCAGAAGTAGACAATAGTAGACCTTGTGGATTCAGAGAAGGGGGTCTGGATGTCATTTGAAGAGTTCAAGGCCAGGTATGATATCCCAAGTAACATTATTTTAAATATCTACAGGTGAGAAATTTTATTAGATCATCTCAAAATCAATGTGAATTCATCCCTCTGCTGTCCACTTTGGAAACTGAAATGAAGAATGATTTCTTTGAAAAAGGAATCATCTCCAAACTATACAACATGTTGGTGGAGGGATCCTCTGAGTCTTCTTTGCGGAAGCTCAATGCCTGCAGGGAGTAGTTATAGGAAAATGTATCTTCAGAGGACTGGGAGAAGGCGTGTACTGAAGCACAAACACAAACTATCAATACACGCTTCAAAGTACTGCGATATAATTAGCTAATAAGAAATTATGTGACACCAGAAAAGCCTAATAAGTACAACGGGGGGCATCCCAGACCTTTGTAATAGACGTGGAGAAGAGAAGGGAACATTTATTCATTGTATCTGGAAATGCAAGAAAGTAGCACAATTTTGGAGGGAGATTAAACAAGCTCTAGAGACTATATTAGGTATAAAACTAGTTCTTGATCCTAAATTGTTTATTCTAGGATTATACCCAAACGGACATAAGTCCAGAAAAATTATTAATGCCATGGATTTATGTCTATTACTTGCAAAAAGAGTCATAGCACTTTCATGGAAGAGTACCAGTAAACCAAAATTCATTAATTGGATTAAGGAAATATCCACAACCTTGCCAATGGAAAATATTTTCATTATAAAAGGGAAATCATCGCTATTTCAAAATATTTGGGGTCCTTTTATGGAATATATAGAAAATATGGATATGAAGGGTATTGAGGGTGAACTATAGTTGCAGTTGGTCCCCTGGAGTGTCCTGAAATAACTTTCGTTATTTGTATACCCAACTATTTTACTTTGAATTATACATTTGAGTTTGTATTTTCTGAACTAAGACGAAAACTAAAACTATTTGGGCTAATCGTTTGGAAAATGGAGAAACCATTATTGTTGGAACTTCTTTTCCAGGGGGATTTGGGGTTGGGGGAATGTTTGTTTTGTTTTTTCTTTTCTCTGTATGTAATAAGTGTTGCTCTAAAATATCCTGTAACGATCTGGCATGCAAGAAGGGACAAGCTGAATGTTGGACAATAGTCAGCTACCCTGAACTTTTCCTTTAATGTGAGAGCACACTTATGTTCTATATTACTGGAAGTACTGTTAAAAATCAAGATAATGTTGGAAAAAACAACTTTAATTTAACTTTTAAATGGATTTTTAGGAGTACCAATATTTGTCATTTAAAAAAAAAAAAAAAAAAAAAAAAAAAAAAAAAACTATTCCATAACTACATTGCTTTTTTAGCCAGCAGAATATTGGATTTATCGGAATTGTTCAGACTATGCTGAAAGTTGTCAAAGGCTTTCTCTACATCTTTACTGGGGGTAACAATAAATGTGGCCAGCATTGAAAGTTCCTTTAGCCCTAACAACTCAAATGTATTGTCACGTTTGTGTCAAGGTTTTGTTTACCGATGAACTCAGGCCGCACACACGGAACTAAAAGTTTGAGTCTTTATTGAAAGAAGTATGCTGGGTGATGAAGACCGGAGGTTCAGGACTGCAGAAAGTCAGGGATGTAGATGATGGCAGGAGCCGACGGCCCGGAGACAGAGTCCACACTTGCTAGGTGCTGCTCGGCTAGCAGGCCTCATAGCATTCAGGTTAGCAGTTCATTGGAGACACCAGGGCACAGAGCTGAGCTTCACCAGGGCGCTAGTCAGGTTAGCAGAACTTGAGAGACACCAGGGCACAGAGCAGAGCCTTTCCAGGATGGCTAGTCCAGTTAGCAGTTCTCTGGAGACACCAGGACACAGAGCAGAACCTCTCCAGGAACAAACAGTGAACGAACAGTCTTTAGAGTGACTGGCAGGACTAACCTTAACAACAGGAGCAAAACAAAGCTTCCAAGGCAAACCGGGGACAGGCATGGAGAGGTGTGGAATGATGACAGCCCAGTGCTGAACTGAAGGCAGAGGGAGGTTTAAATAGAGCACTTCACAGGTGGACCGAGGGTCTGGCTAATTGACTGGTAAATGATTATCAGGTGTGACTGACTGCTGAGGAGGTGAAGTGAAAATTGACAGAAAATAACTGATGACTGAAAACTAACAATAAATAAAGTCAAACCTAACCCAAAAGAGATGAAAAAATTAAAATAGCAGAAAAACAAAGCCAAACCAAAACTTAACCATGACAGTTTGACTCTTGTTTTGGATTTAGTTAAAACAAAACCCATTTGCTGCAGTTTGAATCAAAGTTTTATTTGCATTTGTTGAAAGATGCAGGATGTAAGACATTACTTAACAAAATTAGAGTAATAAAACTGCCACCAGTAAGCAACGAGTTTCAGCAAAAAATCATAAAAATATATGCAAATAGTTCATTTATGTGGGTTTTTCAAAAGCATGAGGCATCAGCTCAAACAAAATATGTGACACCTGCAAAGGTGAACTCTGTAATTCTATTCATCCATCCATCCTTTAGCTGCTTCCCTGTGCAGGGTTGCAGGAGGACAGGGGTCCATCGCCAGCGGTCATTGGACGAGAAGCAGGGTTCACCCTGGACAGGTCACCAGTCCATCACATCTGTAAATCTACACATTTCTAAATATCTTTGTCTTCTACTCTCATAGTCAATAAATGACAATCTTTGTTCTAATGAGGCACATTGAAAATAGCGTTTAAACAGGGATTAAACATACTTTTTTTGGTCTCCTATAATATTCTAATTGTAGATATCATGTTTTCATTAGCTGTCAGCAGGAAATCGTCATAATTAACAGAAATAAAGGCTTTTAAAAATCGGTCTGTGTGGACTAAATGTGTGTGAGCTGAGTATTGAAATAAAATAATCTTTCAAAGATATCCTAATTTATTAAACATGACTGTGTGTTGCCCAGAAAGCTACCTAAATGAATTTCAGGAAACCTGGCAGAATACCAGTTCTCTGGAAGTAAACGGTTAAATCCACCCAAACAACAAATCTTTGTACTTTTCAGTGTTTTCTGACTCTGGCACTTTGAGACGACTCAACTAGGATGGAATGTTTCCAGGCTTAAGCACTTGATGGAAGACGATATACATCCACATATAAATCTTAAAGATCGGAGAGACACAAATAGTGGCTTTAAGTCTCTACCTATACCAACAGCTGCAGAAAAGTAACATTCTTGTTTCACCTTCTGACAAATTTAAAGCGGTAAAGAAAGCATAAACGCATTTTTACTAAAACAGATGCAGAGAAGCCAAGATGTTTTTTAAAACACATTTTCCACACCAAACCAATCTTTCCCTTTAGGTCTCATCCACAATAGGCTCCCCATGTAGGAAGACCTCAGTCCTACTGGATTGGGTCGTCATCACTGGGATCTCTGAGGTGAATGACTAGACTGCCCATTTTGGTAGCTAGATCTTCATCTGGAGAGACAAGAGACACAAACATAAACAGTTGAACAGCAATGCAGTGAAACCGGTACAAGCACTACATGTTCCATGTCCTCCCACCCACCATCATCATATGCACCAGGGCTGTGTATTTGTTGTCCCTGACAAACAGGCACTTTCTACATGGAGCATTATGCAGAGGTCAGAGGAAATCTCCCGGGTGTCCACCTCTCATGATATTGCTGGGGTTAATCTATTATTTTTCATTTTTAGATTAGTTATTTCAAACAGAACACATGCTAACAGGATCTGTTGTTTTCTCCTTGCAGCAAACTGTGGCATTGTTTGGGCACAAGTGCAATGGAGGCAAGAAAAATGCAAAATATAACTTCAGATGCCACATCTAAAGTCCAGTGCTACCTTTCAGAGCTCAATATTAGCAGAACAGAAAATTCCTTGGAATCCTGGGAGAAGCTAAAACTACTGTACCCCAATTTACTTGCACTTGTATTTTTGTGCACACCAGCATCTTAAGTGCCCTGTGAACAGGCATTTTCAAAGGCCAGGGTAGTGTCAAAAAAATAATCGATTAAAACCAAAAACTGTTGTGGATGGGGAGATGAGCGGCTGAGATCTCGCGAGAGCTGTGAGCTATGCGTAAGTAAAATGGCGGCATACATGTAGTTCAAAATTAAATCCACTCAGGTAAGTAATAACCAATAACTGAAAATTAAAAGTAAAGTTTAAACATTAACAATTGTCTCATTTTCACGAGGGAACAAACTGGAAGAAGAGACCTTGACGAGCCTGGAGAGCTACCTGGACGAGTGTTTTGACAACATCGTGATGGGGAAGAAAAAAAATCCCGCAGCCACAAACACACCTTCACTCAAACGAACCTGGTCTAGCTCTACCGGTGCCTCAACTTCCACTCTATCACCCGACAGGAGCTACAGCGACGTCCTGGAGTCCATCGACAAAAAGCTTACCAGCCTGGACGCTCGCCTCGCCTTGGTAGAGGTGCTCCACAAAGAGTTCCAGGCTTTGAGGGAAGCGGTCGAATTTAGCCAAGCCCAGCTAGCTTCTGTTGCCGCGGAGAACGACGCGCTGATAGGGAAAGTCACGGAGCTTACCGAGGGGTTGACGCGGCTGTCCGGCGAAAATAAGAAGATGAAAGAATCCATTCTGGACATACAGTCGCGAAGTATGAGAGACAACCTCGTCTTTGCAGGCATCCCGGAGCGCCAAGAAGAGGACCCTGAGTTTGCTATACGTGAGTTTCTCCAGCAGAAGCTGAAAATCCCGGCGGAACAGGTAAAAAACATCACCTTCCATCGCGTTCACCGGCTCGGAGGTAAGAAACCCGATAAAATCCGCCCTCGTCCGATTGTAGCCAAATTTGAGCATTATAAACAAAAAGTGTTTGTTAAAAGCTATGGCCGCGAATTGAGAGGAACGGATTTCAGTGTTAATGACCAGTTTCCAAAGGAAATCCTAGACCGTAGGCGAGTGTTATTTCCAATCAGGAAAAAATACATTAATGATGGCGTCAGAGCTAACGTTGCAGTTGACAAACTTTATATCAATGGTCAGTTGTTCAGGGATCAGAAGATCACTCCTTGGCTTTATTAGATGCACAAAGGGTGGATTTATAGCTTGTCACGCTTGAAAAAAAAAAAAAGTGTTTGGAACACGGTGATAAAAAATAAACGCACAGCTCAAGAGGACGCTTGCACGGTATGGTTGCTAGTCACGGTTGGGTACACGAGGCATGGGTGATGGTTATTTCTCTTTCATCTTTTCTCACTCTTTGCACTTTCTTAATTCTCTGTTTTTCTTTATATTATTCATCTGCTCCTCTCCTGCTGACCAGGAAATCACAAGCACGTCAGATGATGCTACCTGGGTCTTTGTATAACTATTCTTCTGAAGACATGCACTTTTCAACTTCTCACTTTCACCTATGATGAATGTAAAGTTTGTGTCATGGAATGTGCATGGAGCAGGCACCAGGGAAAAACAGCTAAAGATCTCTAACCAGCTTACAAGATTAAAGGCAGATGTTGTCTTATTACAAGAAACCCATAAATCAGATACAACTGTAAGTGATCTTAACTCACCTGAGTTCCCTGATGTGTTTGCTGCCTGCTATAACTCTAGACAGAGAGGAGTAGCAATTTTAATCCACAAAAACGTTAGTTTTAAAATATTAGATAAAATTATTGATCCCGAAGGTAGATTCATATTAATTAAAATATCTATTCATAACCAGAAGTTATGTATTGTTAGTGTATATGGTCCAAATGTTGATGAACCCTCATTCTTCCACAAACTCTTCCATGCACTTTCAAAACACGGGGATTGTTCTCTAATTATTGGGGGTGACCTCAACTTTGGTCTAAATGAGGAAATAGACAGGCTGAATACAACAGGGTCTCAGCGTAGTTGGCAGTCATTAAATATAGTCAAACAATACATGAGTGATTTTGGTCTTTGCGATGCATGGCGTTCTCTTCATCCTAATAGTAAGCAATATACTTTTTTTTCAAATGTTCACCACTCTTATTCTCGTTTGGACTATTTCTTAATCAGCAGTTCGCTGCTGTCGGACGTTTCAGATGCTGTAATTCATCCTATCGCTATTAGTGATCATGCTCCTGTTACTTTAACCCTAACAAATAAAAAAATAACCCCACAAAACAAGAGCTGGAGATTTAATACATCGTTGCTTAAAGATGAAGATTTTAATAAATTTTTCAAAGAAGAGTGGGCTTCATACTTAGAACACAATGATCTGCCAGGCACTTCAGCATCTATACTTTGGGAAGCAGGGAAAGCATAGCCTCGTGAGACCATCCTGATCTCGCGAGCTTTCAAGGTTTCACTCGCAGATCAGTCTGGATACTCTCCGTTAAAGAAAATTTGGAGCCGTTCACCAAACGAACGTCCAATCAGCGTTGGCTTTGAGGCGGGTTGAGGTGTGACGCAACGGGAAGCGCGTCAGTTCAGTCTAAAGAACATGGCGGTTTCAGCCGATGAAACTAGCGTTAGCGTGGCTATCGAGCAAGTTTTATCGGAATTACAGAGTATTTCTTTGCTGAGCTAACGAGCCTTTACCTGCAGCAGCAAGAGTAGCTTGGCTTGTGGTTGTGTTTTCGTCGTATCTCGTAACAGAGCGACGACGAATCTGATTGGTTCATTTGGCCCGTCTATCACCAACATAGGCCAATCAGCTAACCAGTATTTTCGCCCCTTCCCAAAGTTACTTCAACGGAAGGTTTCCAGATGGATATGCGGAGCAAATCTATCTGGCGGAGTCAGGTAAGGGAAAGCAGTGATGAGAGGTAAAATAATTTCATTCTCATCTCACAAAAAGAAGTTGGAAAACAAGAAGATTCAGGAATTAGAAGAAAAACTTAATTTACTAGAAACTTCCCTGGAAGAGGGAAAGTTGGGAAAAATCCGTAAAATAAAACTAGAATTAAACCAGTATATTGAAAAGCAAAACAAATTTCTAATAGAAAAACTTCGATTAGAAAATTTTGAACATGGCAATAAGTCAGGAAGCTTCTTAGCTAATCAGTTAAAAATAAATAAAGAGAAAACGACTATATTTGCAGTTACAGATTCCAAAGGGAATACATTACATGATCCAGAATGTATAAATAACACCTTCCGTGATTTCTACAAAATTTTATACACATCACAGATAAATCCATCAGACAATGTCATCAAGCAGTTTCTGGATAAAATTACACTTCCTAAACTATCAGATAACCAAAGAACGACACTGGACTCACCGCTGACAACAGTTGAAGTTCAGGAAGCTTTAACAAGCATGCCCAATAAAAAGGCTCCAGGTCCAGACGGATTCCCTACTGAGTTTTATAAGGAGTTCTGGAGTATTCTGGCACCAACGTTTCACAGAATGTTGCAAGAAATTCAGGAAAATGGCAGATTTCCAGCTAATATGAACTCTGCCACCATCAGTCTTCTGCTTAAGCCAGGCAAAGATCCTATGTTGCCCACCAGTTATCGTCCCATATCCTTAATCAACGTGGATATTAAAATAATATGTAAAGCTTTTGCAAAACGATTAGACAAAGTCACTCCTTTCATAATCCACCCAGACCAAACTGGTTTTATCAGAGGAAGGCAGTCATCCACAAATACACGCAGATTACTTAATTTAATAGATTATTCCTACAGTACAAATAATAAAACTATTATAATGTCTTTAGATGCAGAAAAAGCATTTGATAGAGTAAACTGGAATTTTTTATTCGCTACTCTGCATAAATTTGGTTTTGGCAATTTTTTTATAAATTGGTTAAAAATTTTATACAGCTCTCCTACAGCCTGTGTCAGGACAAATAATCAAACATCTTCCAGCTTTTGTCTCCAGAGGGGCACTAGGCAAGGATGCCCACTTTCCCCCTCACTTTTTGCCATTTTTATTGAACCTCTAGCAGCAACAATTAGACAAACAAAGGTTATTAAAGGTATAAAATGCATGAATATAGAGCATAAGATTAGTCTTTATGCTGATGATGTATTACTCTATCTTCAGCACTCAAACTCTTCCCTTTCTCAAGTAATTAGATTACTAGAATCCTTCTCAAAGGTTTCTGATTACTCTATAAACTGGTCTAAATCTACGGTACTGCCAATTAATTGCTCTTTCCAAAACCCCCTAGATTTACATTTGCGCTCAGGAAACATCACATATTTGGGTATCACTGTGTCGTCTAAACTTGCAGATTTAGTAAAATCTAATCACATCCCACTTTTAAAAAAGATAGAAGATGACCTGGATAGATGGAAATCGCTTCCAATTTCACTCATGGGTAGAGTAGCTTCGATTAAAATGATGGTCTTACCTAGAATTAATTACTTATTTTCAATGATCCCCAATAAACCATCATCTGACTGGTTTAAATCTCTAGACTCTTCAATCTCTAAATTTCTTTGGAAAGATAAACCGCCCCGTATCAGCTTAAAGACGCTACAGAAAACTAAAGACAGGGGGGGACTAGATTTGCCTAACTTCCATAAGTACTACTTGGCAAATAGACTACAATATATCACTAAATGGATAAAGCAAAATCCGTTAGACGAGCCCCGGATAGATATAGAACAGAAAATATGCAATAATATCATGATTTCAGATTTGCCGTTTATTAGCTCAAATATAAAACGGCATACATGCTTTAAAAATATCAATATCAGCTCTACCCTGACAGCATGGTGGGTGTTTCTTAAAATGACAAAGTCGTCACTTATCCCATGCAGTCGTACACCCATCTGGAACAACCCTGACATCCTACAAAATAATAATATGATAAACTTTACATACTGGAAGAATAAAGGTATTGAATATCTGGAACATTTACTTGATGGAACCGAGTTCATCAATTTTTCCAAACTAAATATGCAATATGGCATTAGTAAAAATAAATTTTTGGAATATGAACAACTTAAATCTATAATTAGAAAAAAATTTAAGCATATTAAAGGTGGTTTACAAATTCCAAGTAATATATTAGAGTTCCTAGATTTAAACCCCCCCAAACTACTGTCTAAATCATACAGGACACTGACTAAAATAGATGATTCAATATCTCTTCCTATTACGAAATGGGAAGAGGATCTATCAGTCAACTTTGAACAAGACTTCTGGGCTCAGATATGTCTAAGAACTTTCAAATTGACTAGTAACACCAACTTACAACTAATACAATACAAAATCCTTCACAGAGTACACTACACAGGACAAAGATTATTCAAGATGGGTCTGGCACAATCTAATATCTGTCCTCACTGCATAGGCAATCATCCTGATAATTATTTTCATGCGTTATGGTTATGCACACCAGTCCAGAGGTTCTGGACACAGATATGTAATGACTTATCAAAGTGCTTGAGCTGTAAAATTACACCTTCCCCATCAGTTTGCATGCTTGGTAATTTTGAGGAAAGCCCTCTGGGGAATAAAATAGTTTACATGGTTTTCACTGCACTATGTATCGCAAAGAAAACTATCCTCATGAATTGGAAAAGTAAGGAGAATCTCAGTATCAATCAATATAGAGATCTTTTGTTGGATCATATTAATCTTGAGACAGCATCTGCATCCACATCTGTTCGATCTCTTTGGGCTCCTTTGATTAGCACTATCACTTAGTGGAATGGGGGGCGGTGGGTTGCTTCCTGCAGGGCGCAGTGGCTGGGTGGAGGGGTTCCTGGGACTCTGGGGGCACTTGGAGTGGGGCGCTTGGTGGGTCTGACTCCAGGGTCTGTTGCCCCCATATGGGAGGAGCTTGGGAGGCCTACGGGTGGCCCACAGCACCGCTTGCGGCGCTCTTGGGGAGCTATGCGGGGACGGACGTGGGTTACTGACCTGGTAGCTGTGCTGTCGCTGGGTGGGTCCTGGGTGGGTCTGGGGGCCTGGGGTCCCTGGGGCGCGCCGCCCTCGGGCGGGGGCCCCGGCGGGGCCTCGGGGGTTCCGGTTCCGGGGGGTGTGCTGCTTGGGGTCTGGGCCGGCGGGCGCCCGGGTGTCCGCCCCTGCACGGGGCCTCTGGTGCGCTGGGGGTCCTCAGGGCCTGTTGAGCTGGTAGGGGGGCATGGTCATTAACATCTCAGGGCAGATGCTCTTCCCCTTCTTTGGGTTGGCATTCTGCTAGTGGGGGGAGGGGAGGGAGGGGGAGTAGTGACTTACCCAGCCTGGATGTCTAGTGTCGAATGTATGGTGAGATGTTTGAATGTTAGTGTTGTGGAGGGTTTAAATCTACGGGTGGTGTGAGGGGGGGGGGTTTGGTGGACGTTCTGGTGGGCTTGTGTCCGGCCCCCTGTCCCGGTCCTGGTCCGTGTAGTCTCCCGGTGCGGGTCTCACCTGGGGGGTGGGGTTTGGGATGGCTCTTGCGGGCTGGCTGGCCAGGGTCCCCCATCTTATTAATACATTTATTTAATTATATATTATTATTATTATTATTATTATTATTATTATTATTATTATTAATAATTTTTTATATTTTTTTTGGGGGGGGGGGTTAAATACAGTTGGCATGGGGGGTGGGCTGGGGGAGGTAGAGGTGTTGGTCCTGGTGGGTGGTTGGCTGGCTGGCCCTGCGGCCTCTCCCCAGCCCCCGGGCTATGGTGGTGCCGCTGGAGGGGCCCCTTTCTCCGGGTGGGGCTTTCGGGGAGCGGGGGTGCCTATTGGAGTCAGTAGGGGAGCTGGCTCCCTGGGTTGGCTCCCCAGTCCTTTGCTCCCCATCCCCGGACTCCTCCCTCTGCCTGCTCCATCACGCCGCCACACATGTAGGTCCTTGGGGAGAGGGCGTTACTGGAGGTTGCCACCTTTTAGTGACGTCCCTCTCCCCAATTTTATCATGCATTTTAGACACTTTCACTCCAAACATTTTCACAACGCACATCCATGTAGGCCACGATATGGGGGGGGTGGGGGGAAGACGTCTGGGGGGGGGGGGCTTATGTTGTGTGAGCCTCGCCCCGGGCGGCTCCCTTCACCCCCTCTCGCATTTAGACATTGAGGGTTCTTCTGGGTAGTTGCTTGGAGGGGGGGCGCTGGCACCAGCTCCCTTCTGGAGGGGGGGTGGGCTGTGCCGTGCACCCCCTTCGGTGCTCCCAGTTTTAAACACACCAGAGAACAACATGCAACAACACAACATCTGAGCGGGCGTAGGGAGGATCGGGGGTCTTTTGCACACCCCCGATCTCCGATCGCGGCACGGAGTCTGGGGCCTGGAGGAGGTGCGGGCCACTGGGTACGGGGTCTTGGCGGGGGGCTGTTGCGGCTGGCCGGCGGCTTACCGGATCTGGGGCTGACGCCTCTGCTCTCCCCAGGAAGGGATGGGGGGCAGGGGTGGCTAGGGTAAGGTCGGGGTGGGAGGGGGTTTATTAGGTATATAGTGGGTGATGGGGGGCTCTGGTCGGATGGCCCGTACGGGTCGTGTCGGCCCCCCCTCTTTGGGGGGCCTGGTCCGGGGGGCGCCTGGTCCGGGGGGCGCCTGGTCCGGGGGCGGGGCCGGGGGTCGGGCACAGGCAGACGTATTGTTGAATTGTGGTGACCCCCCCCCCCCCCACTTGGGATTTTTGGATGTGAATGCTATGTGGGAATGTGTGTAAAGCGTCCTTTTTTTTATTTATTTTTTTGGTGTCTGTGTGTGGCGAGTGGGGCACAAGGGAGGGATGGTGTGAATGAGTTTTTTTTTTTTCCAGGTTTGGGTTCGGTCCGCTCCCTCTCCCAAGATCATCTCAAGTCTTTGCTAGGTGCGGAGCCCATCCCCCCACGTCCTGCCCTCCTCCGCTGCGTTGGCGGGCGCCTTGACCATCTGGCGCCTTGACGGTCCTCGGGTTTGGGGCGGGTTCCCGGGTGGGCGCCGGCCCATTCCCGGCGGTGGCTTCTCGGGGCCTGGCCCCCCGGGGGGCGGCCGGGGCCCCTGCCGCGGGGGCGGGGCGCCCCTGGGGCCTCTGGCCCCCAGGGCCCATGGCCAGGACCACTTCAGCGCGGCCGGCTGCCGGCGGAGCCCACGGGCTCGTCCCCGCGGCTCTTGAGGGCGTCGGCATTGCGGTGGCTGGGGGATCTCCTCGGGGTCGTCTCTCCTCTTTCCTCAGGGGGGGGTTGCAGATTTCCTGTGAAGGCCCCTCTCGGGCGCACTGCTTTGGGGGCCCCTTTGGGAGTCCGGGGTTATGGGTTCCCTGACCCCTGCCTCTGTGCTCGGGGAAGGTGGGTCTTCGGTTCTCCACAATCACTATCAAGCCATTTCCTTCTGGATAATTTTCACCTAAACTAGTGCACTCTCACAATCTCCCACAGGTGCTGGGTCCCAGGTATTAAATGTTCACTTATATATAGAAAGGCTATAATTTATTTACTTTCTTTTACTTTTTTTTGGTATCACATTACACATGTCAGCTTAAATAATAATACATATGATTTAGCAATGGTATCAAGATGTTACACGATTGTATCTGTTGCTTTATGTCTGTTGGTTGTGCTGTTCTTTTTGTGTCTCTTTCCAGGTGATGGAGCAGACAGAGGAAGTTTTATCATTCTCTTCCTTTTATCTCTTCTTTCTTTCACCTCTTCTTTCTCTTTTTTTTCTCTTCTTGTTTTTCTTTTACTCTCCTACTTTCCCATTGTAGTGTCCATATAATTTGAAATTCTCCCTGCAGGAATCACAATAAAGCTATTTGCACGCACAAATCAAGCGGAGCATTATGGCGAAAGCTGTTTGCTCCACTTGTGAAAGTAAAATCTGTCGAGCTCTATTTGGCATTAAGATATCAATTTTTATTGCCACATTGCTAGACAGGACACTGGGAAAAAAAAAAAAAAAAAAAAAAAAAAAAAAAAAAAACCCCGTATTTCTGAACAAAATCTCCCATTCTGCACATCATTGTTCAAGTTGCACAAGCATATCCAGCATCTCTTCCCAGTTGCACAACACTGTCTGTCTGCTTAAAAGTGACAGAAAAACATACTCAGCCTGCCAAATAAGATTGTACTTTTCTGTACTGTTTTAAAATATTTCATTACACACGTGTGATAATCAGAAAAGTAATTAGTGGTTATTACTTATTACTGGTAATTCCAAACGACCTGAAAGGATAGAAATGCAGGAAAGTATCACATATTATATTGCTGACTGTGATTATGCACTCGGCAGGTTGGTGGTTTCATGTGCAAATGAAGCAACTGGCTCAAGTGGTTCAATGCCTCATGAGGCCTCATCTCACCATCACTACTCTCCTGTAACGGAAGGGCGAGCAGTAGATCCATACAGGAACACAGATTAGGCAAGCAGTGCACACAAGCACTGGGAATCAATCATGCAAGGCAGCAAGACGATCTGGCGGTGACTGGCTCTGAGAGGCAGGTATATGTACGCAAAATCCTAGGTGAAACAATTCGATGATAATTGAACGGCAGCATGTGTCGCAGACAGTGTGGTGAGTGGAGCAGAGCATTAGGAGGAAATAGCAGGCCAGCCAGGCCAAAAACAGAAGCAAAAGCAGATTGAGTGGGCATCTAAATCCTGTCCAATCACAGTACAGCAGTCGGACATCTCATGAGAAAAACGTTCTGCCCAGACATATTAAGACTAAGCAGGAAAACCCTCCAAGACAGGGCTAAGAAATTAAAATGAAGTCTTTCACTGTGAAAGCTAGAAAACTCGGTTCTCTTGGAGTATGTAGCAGACTTTATTTAATTAATCTATCTATACAGACACTTGGTGCAGTCAATGGTTCCTTCAAATGGTGCAAAACAGTTCTCTCTTTACTGAAAAGTAATTAATTGCTTACGTTTCAAAATTTTAAATACAAGGAATTTAAACTCAAGTTCTAGGGAAGACCAGAAAAAATTAACAGCAGATCAAAAACAGATGCAGTCATATATGTGTGTGTGTTACTTACAGAGGGTTCTGTAAAGGCTGGAGCGTTATCGTTGCTGTCTGTCACCTTGATAATCACGTCAGTGAATCCATTCAATCCTTCTCCCTCCCTGTCTACTGCCTGCACTCTCAGTGTGTACTGAGGGAATTTCTGTTAGATGAAATGCTGACTTTCATTACCAAGACACAGACAGTTAGCCATCAATGAGCTGTAGGACATTCTCTAAGATACTCAACACTTCTTCAGTGCAGATTATTTTTCTCCAGAATATAGATGTTTCAAGAAAAATTCAAGGCTTTTAGGTTTCGATTTACAGTACTAATCTAATTCTGAGAAATACGGCACATAGAATCTGGCTAATGAACAAATTACATTTACATGACAAAGAACTAATGGATACTGTTCAACCATAAATTAAGGCTGTTAAACAGTAGGTTACATGTATTTGCAGCGCAAAGCAGATATCAACGAAGACACTCCTGGAGTGATGAGGAACAGTTGGACACCAGGAAAACAGAGGGGAACGTTATGCACTGTGTGTGGAGCAACACCAACTGGCTGAAACACAAGCAAGGCTAGAAACTGACTGGCTGCAATGTTGATCTTATCATTGAAGAAGCAGCTGGCTGTTACCAGCAGGTCTTCTGTATGTTAAGCTGCATAAAGCTGATCTCAGTGAGTATCCAAAGGCCAAGTCCTCCTTGGACAACCCACACCAGCCTTCTATTGTACGTAGTCCTGATATATACTACATTCAGATGTCCAGGCAGCATCATACAATTCAGCTCTCAGGGGAGTTGTTGGAAGCTATTGGCTCCATGTAGACTTAGGAGCTTCCCTGTTGCCTGATCTTACACACAGCAGCAATAACCTGTAATGAAGATGAGGATTTTTTAGGTTTTTATGGTGGAGACGATAGATGCAGCTCCTGTGTCCCCTCCTTACAGTGGGGACACCTGAACGATCCTGGCAGAGAATCCAAGCATTTACCTGCTTTAACATTCTGGTAGCATGTAAGGCCATCCAGGGAGGATCCTTTGCAACCCTCTTCAGCAGACAAGGCAAAAGGTTGTTTTGTTTACTTCAGACAAAGATTAAAACCAAGATTACGCTGACAGACCCTGAAGCTAGCTTTGCTTGCAGAACCAGGTAAAGGATCTTAGGACAGACTTGCTTATATTTTGGAGCAACTGAAAAAAAGGTCAGAAATGCTCCTGTATCTGGTGCTGTGCAGGAGTAGACCAGATGGATAGCAGAAGTGACAGCCCCGTTACCGTGTTAAATCTGGGTTTTCTCACCACAGAGTCTGACCCATGCAAAATTGGCTTGGTTCTACTGCACGTACTGATTATTGCAGGAAATTGTTCACTAGACTTCACCGGGTAGGAAGTAGTAAAGCTTTAGAAAAAGAAAAAAAAGGAAATAGTAAAGCTGTGAAATGAACAGTACACCTCGATTTCCATTGCTCCTCTGGCAGCAATAAAATAGTTGGTGGCCAATATCGCTGAAAATAGACAGATGTTACTGGTGAGCAACAGACAATTAGAGCAGAAACCAGTCAGAACCAGCACCAACCCATCCTGCTGACTGTAGTGGATCAAAGAAAATGTGCTGCTAAATGATCAGAACCAGAAAATGAACTTGACTGCTGGTGAATACATTTGCATTGAAATCTCCAAGATTACTCTGAAAAAGGTTTCATATGACCTTATCCATGTTACACTGTAAATAAAATTTAAAAATTACTATAATTGCATAGTTCCATTAAGTATAGTTATACATGTAAGTGTCCTTTTGTCTACTGTTTTCCTACACAGGAAAAGTGTAGGTTCTGTTCTTATGGACTTTTTCAGAAAGAACATCCTGCCTTTAAAAAAAGTTGCTGTGATATCAAATAAATTATTAAACTGTTCTTAGTATTGGTATAGAGTTTGAAACTTTTGGTATAGACAATGTTCCATTAACGACTAATTAAAATACAGTGTCAAAATGAACAAAGTGCTCAAGTAAAACTCAAACTGGACCATCTATAAATCAAAATAAGATCTTTACTTTATTCTATAAAAATCAATTATCCGCATGGTCATATTCAATTTAATTCAACTCAAAAGTATTTTTTTAATCCCAAAGTGAAATTAAATGCTGGTGTTACTCATGTTATGGGGTTTCTTCATTGAGTTGTTGTAGATACTGATGGTTGCAGGCAGGAAGGATCTCCTGTAGCAGTCTGTCTTATAGTACATCTGGAGAAGCCTCTGACTCTCTATTGTAGCATGGCAGTTTCATGAAGAGGATACTCAGGGTTGTCCATAATGTTCTTCATTTTATGAAGAATCCTTCTTTGCACAGTCATCTCTAGAGGTTCTACAGGGGTCACCAGAACAGAACAGAGCAGGCATTCTTTAAGAAGCTGAACTTCTTCAAGTCAGTTGCTCTGATGCTGCTACCCCAACTGGTGTTGGCAGAGGAGATCCCACTCTTGCTGCAAACCCTGAAGTACCTAAGCTTCCTCAGGAAGTACAGTCTGTCCCTTCTTGTAGACAGCTTCACAGTTGCGTCTCCAGTCCAGTTTGTTGTCCAGATGAACATCGAGGTATTTATATTCCATATATTCAATTTTTCTCCCATTATGTTAATAGTGTTGGTACAATTCCTGTTTCTCCTAAAATCTACAATCATCTCCTTTGTTTTATCCATATTCAGAATGAGATGATTGTTTCCACACCATGTGACCAAGTGGTCCACCAGCTCCCTATACTGAGCTACCTGTCCATCTCTGACAAATCAAACAACTGCAGAGTCATTTAAATATTTCTGCAGATGACCGGAGTTTGTCTTGTATTGGAAGTTTTAGGTGTAAAAAGTGAAAAGGGATGGTGAGAGTACTCTGTGGTCCCCCTGTGCTGCTGACTAACCTGGTTAGACACACAACACTTTGGTCTCACAAACTGTGGTCTGTTAGTCAGGTAGTCTCTGATCCAGGCGATTTATATTTAGTAGAATTTATCACTGCAACGGTGTTTTCACAGGTCTGCCTAAAAAGTGGATCAGACAGCTGCAGCTGATCCAGAACGCTGCTGCCCATGTCCTCACTAAGACTAAGAAAGTAGAGAACATCACCCCAGTTCTAAAGTCCTTACACTGGCTCCCTGTATCTCAGAGAATAGACTTTAAAAAAATTCTGCTAGTCTATAAATCCCTGAATGGCTTAACACTTAAATACATCACAGACTTGTTATCAGTGCATCAACCCTCCACACCACTCAGGTCTTCTGGCTCCAGCCTACTCTGCATACCTGGAACCAGAACCAAATAGGGAGAAGCAGCATTTAGTTCCTATGCTTCACTTATCTGGAACAAACTTCCAGAAAACTGTAAAAGTGCGGAAAGCCTGAGTTACTTTAAATCAAGATTAAAAACGCATTTGTTTAAAATTGCCTTTGAATGTTCAAGTTAAACTATTTTACTGTTTTCAAATGTTCTTTTTTTTTCTACACTCTATCCCTACTTGCTTTTATTCCTATATTGTAATCATGTAAAGCACTTTGCATTGTCTTCGTACTGAATTGTGCTATATAAATAAATTTGCCTTGCCTATACTCTGCTGTGGTTGTGTTCGGGTTCAGTCTACAAAACGTGACAGTAAATTCCTCACAATTATGCATCATAACAAATTTTCCACAAATTAAAAAAAACACAACAAAAATCCTTCAAGCAGAACACTGTCCAACACCCGTTGATAAAATCATCCAAAAAAGCAACCATGATGAACAAAAAGTTAGAACTGAAGTTCCTTAAAAAAATCTGAGCTATTTCAATAGGCAGCCACAATTTCGCTCAATAATTGGTGACCATTTATTTGGTTTTAATGTTGTATAATGATTTTAAAAATTCAAATTGGGCATCAGTTTGATTCTCGCCCATTTTGTAAGCAGTAGAAGATTTTTTATTAAAGTCAAATTACTATTTCAGAATAGAGGAAGAGGCCCTCTAACATTTTTTGTTCAATAAATAAAATCTTGAGCATATTTGTTTGTTTCTTTTGAATGAAATGTACCAAAAGGATTTTAGAACCAAGGTACACATGAAACACAGATTTTTGGTACCTTTCCACCCCTACCATTTAAGAATGAGTTCAAACACTCGCAGGAAGCTTTGATGCATTCTTCGTTTGCACTTTACCAAATGTGCATTTAGGCCATTACTGTAATGATCTGAGGCAGTAGACCCAGAATTCAGCCGGACCAGCAGAGGTTTAAAAAAATGACTTTTATTAACAAAAAACAAAAGTCAGGCCAAAACCCAAAATGACCGTCGAACCAAAAAGACAGCAGAAAAAACAAACAAACAAAAGCAAGAACAGACAGGCAGAACAGGATGGCTCAGATCACTGGAGAAAACAGGGACAAAAATCCTCAAGCAAAAACACGAACTGAATATTGCTGAAGAAGACTCTCCTGTAAACTCAACAAGATGACCTGCCACTGATGTCTGTGGCCTGAATCGGAATATTTTACCTGCCCGTATAGTTGGGTTTTCACAAATCCAGTTGTTAGGTCTGAGAACGAATGTGAACATATAAGACCTGAACCTTGAAGCAGATGGGTTACAGCAGCAAAGGGCCACACCAGGTACCAATCCTGAGCAGGAATCTGAGGCTAAAGATCACGCAAACACCAAAATGTAACAATAATGAATAGCAGCAATAAAGTCTAAATTTCAGTTATGATATTAAGATGGTAGGGTCAGAGTTTAATGTTAACATTAGTATACACCCTGTTTGTGTAGTGCTTTGGGGGATATGATCTAGGCCTACTTAGTGGACACTGAGTGTCTGTGAACATTGGCCACATATATGTACAATATGTGCAAAACACACCACCAAATGTCAACATCTGCACCTGATAAAAATTCTCCTTATGAAGCATCTCTCCAAATCTTTGCATTTAGCTTTCTATCAGGTTGCCTGTGCAAATTCTCAGTCATCCGGGTCACACCATCAGAACTGCAAAGACTCCTGGATAGGTGGTGAAACGTCTTCAGAAAAACTGAACAAAAGTCCGGTTGCCTCTGATTTAAACCAGTTTGTGGTTTTGTTCAGGCTGTTGAAAACAGTCAGAAATCTCACCTCTCTGTCCAGTCCAGCAGCATTGACTCTGATGACTCCAGTTACAGGGTTGATGGTAAACATGGATTCACTGGGCTCCTCTGGCTGCTGGCTGATGATACGGTAGCGGATGATAGCATTGCCAGTAATTGGTTCATCAGCATCTGTGGCCACAACTTGAATCACCTTCTCACCTGATCAAGAGGAAACAATGCAGGTCAATAAGAATGAATGCCTTGTCCCAATTTCTACAACAATCAACAGATCTAATAGTGAAGCTGGGATGAAGATCCCCTACTGTTGTGAAATCAGCCAACAGGAAAGTAAGGTAAGATCAGACTCTAAGGCTGATCTAAGGCCAAAATAAATGTAAGGGACTGTTGCAGTCATGTGACTGTTCTGTGACTGTTCTCACAACAAGGGAACCAAAGCCCCCTGGCCACGCAATAATTGCTCTCTTTTGCCCGCTGCTAAGTTGGAGCAGCATCGTGGAGAACACTCTCATCTTCCTCTGCAGACTGGAGTTCAGAGAACCCCCACATATGCAGGATGGATCAAAGCTAAGTCTGCAGCCTATCTTCTGTGTAATCAAACGCCGGAGTAAAGAATCTGTCTATACCGACACCAGCCTTGTAATTTTTCTCAGCTGTTGCAGGAAATCTGAGTATGTTGAAGCCTCCAGAGAACGATATCAGCCATGCCGGGAAGGCCAATGCGAAGGTCCACATCGCTGGAAAGGCCGTGCAGAGAGCCCACACTGCGAGCCCCTATTACAATCCGAGCACACCCCCTAGCCAGAGGCCTATACAGGTTGCCCAGCCAGGTTTGGTTTCCCAAAGGACTGCTGTTACCCTCTTCACGTTAGCCGCCTGCTCGCTACTCAAGCAGCTGCTCAATGCCCAAAGTCAAATTGTTTATTTAAAATGCTTTTTACTGTTTATTTTTAAACTTTGACCAAAGTAAAAGGTCCTGGAGCTTATAGGTTAGCTTCTGCTAGCATTCTGGAAACCAAGCTTTGCAGAGGTGTTTGTGTGTGTTTTTACAGTTATATGAGACTTTATTTCCATCCACTTGCATTAGCGCCATTAGTTTCCTGGGTAACATTACTGCTACGGCCGAGCAAACGCAACTACAGTTTGTTTGTAAACATAATATTTGTCAAAATCTAACAGTTTTGTGTATCAATAAGCGTCATAACTAGGAAAAGAAAAAAAATGGCCCGATCCGAAATCATCACCAGCCCACTGGGCAAGTGCCAGGTATGCCCGCCAGTTCAGCGGTGTATTGAGGTCTTTTCTACATAAGATGAACTTTGATTCATCATTCTGATGATGGTTTTCAACTATCTTATTTTGTCCTTTTTGTTTCTTTTACGTGTACATAGTTCCTTAACTTCTTTATCTTAATTTTGCTTAGTAGTTTAGTTAAGTTTCACTAGCCTCTAGTGGTGTTCTCTGGATGTTAGTTTTATTTCTGTTAATAAATTATTGAACTTGAAGAGAAGTTGTCACTCATTTATTCTATATGTGTGCAGAGAATGCCAGTGCTCGAATCACCCTTTCAACTATTGTATTAATATCAGCAGTTTGGTCTGATATTCACCGGACAATACCTAACAGACCGAATGTCATGTTTTGCATAGATGAACCAACTATACCACACACACACAGGGCTCTGTTTAAGAAAGTTTATTAAAGAGGGGATGGTTGTGGAAGAAGGTGAATGGAGAGCTGGTGAGACTTGGAGGTCGCTGGAGTGCTGTGGACGATGAGCCGTGGAAACAGGTAGCCTCCAGAGCAGGCTAGAACTTCCTTATGCAGAGGAGACAATGATTAATTCCAAAGGAGGTGGCCTTACTTGTGGCTGGAAGGAGCAGGTTGACACAGGGAGCTCTGACGACCGGACGTGGAAATATCTCCGATGGCCAGACTTGGGACTGTTGACACATTACCAGACGTGGGAAAATCTCTGGTAGATTGTGCCACAGACGGGTGGTGCTCAGGAGGACGTGGGAGCTTCTCTTGCTGAAGTAAAGGAGAATGAAGATGGACCAGCCGTGAAGTGAAGGTGGAGTGAGGCTTAAATAGGGAGGCTAGCAGGTGGATTGGATTCTGTCTAATTAGAGCCTAACGGGTGTGACTGATTACTGGAGGAGTGGAGGGTAAACTGAGCAAGAGAATGTTAAAACTGAAAACTCACTGGAAACAGGAGCAAGACAAAAACTAAACCATGACACCGAAGGTTATTTAATAAACATTGACTAACTTAAAACAGTGCGTAATGGCACAACACTGCTAATTATTTACATATTAAAGTGTGTTATTGAGGCAGGGCTGAACTGTGACAAAAAAATGGCCCCGGCATTTTTAGCAGAGACAGGCCCACCAGGTATTGATGGAAAGACGTTAAAGCCCATAAATGGAAACAAACGTTCTTGTGACAGTGCTTGGAAGCTGTCATTTGGTGCATATTTATTTGTCTAATAAATTTAAACCTAGATCATTCTCCCAGTCCAATTATTGTGTAAAGGACAGAAACCAAAAGGCCGTTTGGTCTACTTAACCTCCTGAACAATCTACAAAATATAATAGAATCCTGAAATTTGGACAAGTGACCATCTGTGTCTTTAACTTTGCCCCTCCCAAGGAGACATATTCTGTTCTCCCAGACAGGTATGACTGGAACTAGCTCGGGTAGAGTCAGAGAGGCCAATGTGGTGGTGGAGGCGCTGAAGGAGGATGTTGTGGTCGAATGTGTCGAAAGCTGCGGACAGATCCAGAAGGATCAGGAGTGATGGTAAGTCATTGTCAGGCGGCATCAGCAGGTTGTTGATAACTCTGACCAGAGTACTTTCAGGGCTATGGGCTGAACGGAAACTGGACTGGAATTTTTTAAGGAGTTTGAGTTGAGATGGTTTCTGAAGATAGTCTTGTGTGACACATGGATTTCCCATGAAATTGCTGCGTAGCTTCAACCAAGATAGAGCAGGGGTCTACCATTAGGAGCTAGACAATACAGCTGTGTTTCAGTATTTGACTGATCCGGAAGCCCGAAAGTGACATATGGACTAGACCCAGTGTTGTAGTCAAGTCACTATGCCTCGACTCCGAGTCCAGGTTCGAGTCACCAGTGTTCAAGTCCGAGTCAAGTCCAAGTCATTAAAAAAAAAATCCGAGTCGAGTCCACTACTCATCCGAGTCAAGTCCGAGTCGAGTCACTATTGATCCAAGTTCGTTGTAGGAACATGCCGTGACGTGTGATGTATGACATGAAGCAGTAACATTCCATTGCACTAATAACTCTTTCGCTGTAGTTACCCTTGGTTTTACTCGGTAAAACTACTGCTTTTTCCAAGTCTAAGACGTCGCCTAACCATGGTTTTTAAATATTGTTGTTATGGAACGTGCAACAGCGACTCGGGGTACGCTGATAGGCCGCATATGAAGGATGTTAAAGCCGCAAGCGGCGTCGATCGGCCCTCGCAGCCAAGCGCACCCCGGCCTATTGGCCACTGCCGCGGTGCCGGCCGGCGGGCGGGGTTCGCTCACCGCCGCGGCTCCGGCCGGCGGGCGGGGTTCGCGCACCTCCGCGGTGCCGGCCGGCGGGCGGGCCGCCCGCCACCGCAGATGCTGTCACGCATTTTCCTCGCCCGTCCACCGGGCGATTCCCACAAACGCGTTCGGCAGCGTTCCCCCATTACTCACAACAAATCTGGTGAAGATCAGTCGATGCAGCGAGCAGATACAGCCGTTGGATAATGATAATGCATTTGGCCACCGGGCCGGACTAAATTATTCGGCGGGCCGGAAAATTTATACCGATTCCTGGACGGTGACTACAAACAAAAAAAAAAACGGCAGATGACGCCATGAATGCCGAGCAGGAGAAAAACAACGACTTACCTTCCTATCAACTTGGCCAGTTTCCCAGTCTTTCTAAGCCCTCGACACTCAAGCCATCGTTTGAGCTGAACGTTGGTATGTTGTTCCACAGTTCTACCAGTAAAATGGGCGCCTGGGACATCCTCTTGTGAAAGTTTAACAGCTGTAAAGTCGGTCATATAGTTTTATCTGTTGCATGTGTAATGGCTGGCTGCTACGTGCGCTCTTACACTGTTTGCCCAACCTTAGCGGCAAGGGGCGTTGCTCATGAGATGGTGACGTCACGTGCGCGGTACGGCATTTAGATATTAAAATCATACACCAAATAATATTCTAATGACATATTAAAATTATAGCCTAATGATATATAAAAAAAGTCGAGTCTTTTTCTCAATCTCCGAGTCAGAATAATCTGAATGTAGGAGTCCGAGTCCAAGTTCGAGTCATCAGTGCTCAAGTCCAAGTCAAGTCACGAGTCTCTAAATTTAGTTAATCACTCGGACTCGAGTTCGAGTCTCGGACTCGAGTACTACAACACTGACTAGACCAATGAGAATGTAAATATAGTGGTTATAAAACTGTTTCAGTTGAAAAAACATTGAGCAAATAATATTGTTTTGTACTATTATTTAGCTCAAATTAATGGTCTTTGATCCATGGCAGTATGTGGGATATGTAAATGGCAAAAACACCATAAGTAATTTCTCTCTCAGGTTTAAATTTGTGGGAAAAAGATGCACTGTGATTTCTGGTCTAGTGAGCAAAGGTCAATTATTCTGGTTTTACAGGTTAAAAACCACAAAATGATGCAGTATAAAATGATAATGCACTTAAAATGCATTTTCTTTAATGTTGCTTTCCAACTACAATTGTATGTAGTCTTTAAAGAGTGGTAACTTTTCAAAGTGTATTTTGAGGTTTTATTCCCTGTCGTGTCTCATTTGCTCTCATCTAGGTTGACGCAGGGGAGACATGTCATTCCTGCTCGTCTATTATGACACAGGAAGTGACAGAAGCAACACTGTTTTTTTACTGTTCTTCTTTATTTCCCCTTACAGGTGTGTAACATTTCTGGAGGCAACACCTGTAAATCTTCAACTCCGTTTTAACACACCCAAGCAGACGACATCTAGTGGATATTGGTGTGGTAGTTTGAGTGTTTTCAATCGAGGGCACAAGCAATCTGAGGTAAACCTAAGGTACCAGAAGCACTGCAACCAAGGTTTAGCACACCAACTGTTGCTACAACAGAACACTAAGTTGCTATTGCAAAGAAGATGGAGTCTACCGAGATAGAGGCATTACAGCTGGAAATAATAGTGTCATGATATTGGCACTAGTGCTGGTTTGATTCACCATCTGATACACCTGTGCAGCTCCGCCCCATTCTCATTAGTCTTCACTTGATCCACATGCACCTCTGACTATTTAAACAGCTCTCAGATCAGTCACTAGTGCCAGATTATTATGAGCCACTTGTGAGTTGATTCCAGCGTTCTGAATGTTGCTTGCCTGTTTCTGCTTTCTGATTCTCTGAGCCTGCCAAGCCTGTCATACCTGATTGTTGTGCTGTCTGGATATCTGACCTGTTTTCTGTGCCCTGAGTCTGCCCCTGGATTCTGCTTTGGATTTTCCCTGGATCTCTGATCACCTAGCTCTGACCCTGGATCTGCTCTCGGACTTTGGGCTCTGGTTATTTCCCTGATCATCCTGATCATTACGGTTCGGACCCTGTGCCTGTTTCTCGACCACAGATTTCCTTTCAGTTCCAGGAGTGAGATCCTTCTATTTGTTACGATCGGACTCTGAATCACATTGGGCTTCACCAGTGACATCTCCCACCTCCTACACTCACTCTCCCTGTTGCTTTCCGGATTGTGAGAACTGGTTCCTGCTGATTCACTCTCGACCTGCAGCAGTTTTAATCTCAATAAACTGTTTTCTTAACAATATCTGATCTTGTCTGGCTGAATTCTGGGTCCTCTGTTTCCAGTCGTTACAAATAGGACTTTTGTGTACGCGGCCTGTAGACAGCCTAAAAGAACTGTGTGATCTCCTCACCAATGCTGGTTAAAAATTCAAGCATTTGAATTAATAAATTGTTTAATAAAGTCTAGTACAGACTTGACAATGATATGATTAATGAGAATAAGATCTAATAATTACACAATGACCTGACCAACTTTGTTGAATTCATTGCAAATTAAGCTCAGGGTGAGACCACTGTGAGCTCCACAACAAGCGCAAGGGACACAAGGCAAGACCTGCAAAACCTACCCAGGCATAACTTAACCTGTGCACATGCACAGGCGTCTTCTAGGATTACTATGCAGCGAAATATGACCAGGTTAGGATGTTCAGAAATACTTCAACTTGTCAAGTTGGATAACTTTTTTTTATTAAATTCTACCAAAGTTTGACATTGGTGAGAAGTTGTCTAGGAATTTCTTTTTCTGCATTTTGTTTGTATTTTAAAAAACATCATCGGAAGAAATGATAAGCATAGTAGATTTTTTTTGTCATTTCCATCAAGGCAACAGAAATGTTGACGTGGTAAACGTTTATCTCCTTTGACTTCTCAGAATAAAAAATCTTTAGTTTGAATTAGGGCTGTCAGTTTTAAGGCGTTATTACACCCTTTAACTTTGTTAGACCATAACGCTGACATTGTAACGCGTGTTAATGCTTTTTTTTTTTTTTTTTGCCCTCGTCGCTTTACGTAGTCCTAAGAAGAGACTAGCAAAACAGACCCGCGCTCATTGTTGCCAAGCCCGCTTATTTCATGCGATTTTAGGCTTCTTTTTTCTAAAGTTGCTTGTAAGTTTCATGAGTCGCGAGTTGCGTTTTTTTTTGGTCTTTTTTCTGAAAGTGAGGTTGCATATTCGGGCTCTAAAATAAGTGACACTGCCGCACTAAAGACACAGAGTATAACCAGCTGAAATATCCCTCCACCTCATAACGCGCTGGAGCGCATCCTCCTAGACTGACATATGAGCCAACAGAATTAAAGGCAGGACTCTACCCATATTTTCTGCAGTTTGCGGTTGCAATAACCGGTGATAACTGCACGCTGATAACATTGCAGAAACCCAATCCATAAACCATACTTTAATGCTTATTATTTTGTTGTCTTTTTTGTCTCTAAAATGTAAAATTAGTATTTCTTTATATGTAAATGCTTAATAGGCAAGGCAAATTTATTTGTATAGCACAATTCAGTACAGAGACAATGCAAAGTGCTTTACATGATTAAAATATAAGAAAATAAAACAGAATGAAAGCAAGTAGGAACAAAATGTAGAAACAAAATAGAACATTAGAAACAGTTGGACCAAAAAAGTTGAACTAGTGATGTTTCAGTAGAATTGTTTAACTAGAACAGTCGAAGGCAGTCCTAAACAAATGTGTTTTTAATCTTGACTTAAAGTAACTCAGGCTTTCCGCACTTTTACAGTTTTCTGGAAGTTTGTTCCAGATAAGTGGAGCATAGGAACTAAATCCTGCTTCTCCGTGTTTGCTTCTGGTTGTAGGTATGCAGAGAAGGCTGGAGCCAGAAGACCTTGGTGGTCTGGAGGGTTGATGCACTGATAACAAGTCTGTGATGTATTTAGGTGCTAAGCCATTCATTGATTTATAGACTAACAGAAGTATTTTAAAGTCTATTCTCTGAGATACAGGGAGCCAGTGTAAGGACTTTAGAACTGGGGTGATGTTAGGTTGAAGGGATGCAGGAACTGGCAGACAGGAACAGGAATAGGACCAGGAGACGAACAGGAACGAGACAGGCATGGTGTACAGAGGACTGGAGACAAACCGGTAACCATGGACAAACTAAGGTGAGTTTATATAATTGTGTGAGCAGGTGGAATGAGTCCATGGTGATTCCAGCCTGACAGGTGCTCCTAATCAGGGCTGCACTGGAGACGGAGCGAGAAATGTTCAGATTGCAGCCATCAGGCTGCATCATGACATTACCCCCCCCCCCCCCTCAAGGTCTGCTTCCAGACGACCAAACACCACCTTGCCTGGGTGGGTGGAGGGGGGTATCTGGATTGCGGGCAAAAACAAAACAAAAAGACTGGTACCTTTCGGGCACAGGTACCTTTTGGGCGCAGGTACCTCTCGGGCGCCGAAACTCGGGAGCGCAGGATCCCTTGTCGGGGCAGGAACCAAGTGGACGTGGGGAAGGCGTCGGAACCCATGAGCGCAGGACCCTCTGTAAGTGCAGAACCCTTGAGAGCGCTGGAACCTTTAAGAGCGCCGGAACCAGACGAACCAGAGGCGAAGCATTGCAGCACAGCGACCCAGGCAAGACGAACCATAAGCGAGGTGTCGCAGAACAGTGACCCAGGCAAGACGAACCAGAGGCGAGGCGTCGCGGAACAGCGACCCAGGCAAGACGAACCAGAGTCGGGGCATCGTGTGCCACGATCCCGGTGAGACAAACCAGAGGTGGGGCATCGTGGACAGCAATCCTGGCGAGAGCAGGACCAGAGGCGAAGGCACCCACGGAGATCCTGGGCTGTGGCGGAGCTAATCCAGAGTCCTGCTAGCTCCTGCACCAAGCTCTGTGTGTGACCGGGTTCATCCTTTGACTTTGGTTCTGTCATGATTTTGTCTTGGATGAACCCGGACACAGCACACACACACACACACAGAGTTGGTTTCCAAAGTTTATTAAAGCAGCAGGAAGTGGATGACGAAAACCAGAGTCCATTTACCAGATGAGGTTGAAGGGATGCAGGAACTGGCAGACAAGAACAGGAACAGGACCACGAGACGAACAGGAACGAGACAGGCATGGTGTACAGAGGACTGGAGACGAACCGGTAACCATGGACAAACTGAGGTGAGTTTATATAATTGTGTGAGCAGGTGGAATGAGTCCATGGTGATTGGAGCCTGACAGGTGCTCCTAATCAGGGCTGCACTGGAGATGGTGCGACAAATGTTTAGAATGCAGCCTTACAGGAGATCATTCAGCAGTTAAGTTCCTCCTCCTGCTGCCTTGATGTTCTACCCACAGCTTCCTTATGTTCATTGCATTTTCCCATGTTTTATTTTGTTTAAAATTTTCTACATTATATTCCAACTGTTTTTTTACTTGCTTTTAATCTGTTTTATTTTCCTATGTTGTAATCATCTAAAGCACTTGTACTGAAATGTGCAATACGAATAAATTTGCCTTGCCTTGCCTTCATCCAGGAGTATAGGGATGTTATGCTTACACTCCTCCTTTTCTAAGTTTCTAGCTTTCTCCTCAGCTCTGATACAACAGAGTAAGATGGCCTAAAACATCCATCACCAATAAGTCTTGTGGTGGACTTTTGGTGACCTCAATCAGTTCCTGGTTTAATTATTTTTTCCAGTGCCCCCATGAAAAAAAAACATTGGCCCCACCCTGGCCCCCCTGGTAAATCTGATCTAGAACCACCTCTGGACAGAGGGGTGTGTGAAAAAGACCAATGCAACCATTCAGTCTAAATGGCATTATTGGTCAGAGTTTTTATAGTCCAGCAGCTCTCACAGAGCTCAAATTTTTCCCTTTGATTAATGCCCCCATTTTAGACATGATTAATTTATCCTTAGTAAATGAATATGTACCACAGGCTTTTAAAGTAGCTGTCATTGAACCTTTACTTATTAAACCATCTCTTGATCAAGATGACTTAATAAATTACAGACCTATATCTTATCATCTTTTCCTATCTAAAATCTGTGAGAAAGTAGTTGCTAATCAAGTATGTGAACATTTACAAAGTAATTACCTATTTGAAGAGTTCAGTCATGCTTCAGAGCTCATCATAACACTGAAACAGCTCTGGTGAAGGTCACTAATGATATTGTCATGGCCTCAGATAATGGACTTGTGTCTATACTTGTCCTGTTAGATCTCAGTGCTGCATTTGATACAGTTGATCACAATATTCTCCTAGAAAGACTTGAACATACTATAGGGATTAAGGGGAAAGCATTAGGCTGGTTTAAATCTTATCTGTCTGACAGATTCCAGTTTGTTCATGTTAATAATAAAATTTCTTCAAACCGTAGGGTCACTTGTGAAGTACCACAGGCTTCATAGCTATCTATCTATCTATCTATCTATCTATCTATCTATCTATCTATCTATCTATCTATCTTTTTATCGATAAATATATTTATATATATATGTATATGTGTGTGTGTGTGTTAATTGGGTTTGCATAAATATTGATTTCTTCGTTGTTGTGAGAAAGCAACCAATAGATTTACAGGTTTTTTTTACTACTCTTTATATTATGTCTATGGTTGTAACGCTTAAGATCAGTTCCTTTTGGGTGATTTAATTTCTCCTGTATTAGGATTGGTCGAGGGGCGGGACTTGGGGTATATGCGAGCGGAAAAAAGCACAGACATATATACGTAGATGCCTTGTTGGGCGCAGGTTTGCACGTCGAAGTCACAGCCATATTGTATATGACAGAAAGTAGTGAACGTCTATGTTCTCTGTATATATGTTTTAAGTATTTAGATATAGAAAGATATAGATGGATCTTATATATACTTGTAAAGTACATATGGCACTATGAAAGAGTTAAACACATTAAAATAGTAGCCCCCCATTTTAATTTAATGTCCAAGGACACTTTCTGTTGGTAGTTTAGCCAGCAGAGAGCACTCAGTGCCGCCTGTACCAGTTGCTGACACTCTGGCCAGGAGTAGAAGTTGGCGAGCGCTAGATGAAGCAGTTTAGAGCATAGACATTATATAATAGTAGACACCGCATTGACTGTCCGGCGCAGAAATTACGGCCGTCATCTTGGGGCGGTCGACATGCTACCCTTACCTGCTGGTTTAAGATGAACAGACGAAGGATGCCTCAGCACTGTGCGGCAAATTTTAATCTGAATCAACGGACTATTGACATCAGGGCTCGAGTGATATCTTTTTACAGTTAAAATTAACAGTTAAATGAACAGATATTATTTGTATTTTGATTCTGTTCGGTCTCTCTTTGAGGTCAGTCGTGTTTCTCTGCTCTCCGCTCCTTATCTGCCCTGCCCCCCCTCTCCTGCTTCATTTTTGTGTCTCTGTGCAATTTCTTCATAGCAACCGAAAGCTCGGAAGCCGAAGCTAAGGAAATTATGGATCTCGTCAGCTGATCTCTCAATGCTATTGATCAAATGTTTTAAACTGGAAAGCAAAAGAAGCAGATCCCTGCTGGATTTACTGCAACCCATGTGCTCCAGGTTTGCTCTCTGCTCTGTTGCTGGACTGCCAGCTACCCTGTGCTCCAGCAGTCCTACACCCCAACAACTGTCTCACTCTGCACCTTTGGTCTGACAGCAGCCCTGCATCTCCTAGCACTCTCTCCACTCTCTTCCAGTCAGCCTGCTCCTGCACCCATCATCACCAGTTCAGTTACTAATTCTGGTCATCGTCATTCTACTCATTACTTTCTGCAATAGAACAAACTCTGTGTGTGCGTGCTCTGTCCGGGTTCACTTAGACAAATCATGACACTTACATATACCTGTTTCAGCCAACTCCTCCCTGCCAGAACATCACTTCTCTTCCCGTCTCGTCTCATCTCATCTCATCTCATCTCATCTCGTCTCATCTCGTCTAGTGTGACGTACCCTGCTTCTACCAGTTCCTTTGTGCTCAGCTAGCTTGACTCTTCGGTTAAAAGTTGCCTTTATCTGGGTGCTGCAGTTCTGCCTGTTTCCAGTGAGTTCCAGCTGCTTGTTCTGGTGGTTCCTCAGTCTACATTGCCTGTTCTGGTCAGCTCCTGCCTTCATTCTGGTTTAAGTCTGTCACTGCCTGCTACACCTGGTTCTGCCAGTCACCCCACCTGCATTCTCTGGTCTCCTGCCCATTACTGACTGCCTGCCTCTTATCCACTCTTCATTTCATTGTAATGAACTTCTTAGAACTAAACTCTGTGCCTGGGTTCTCCAGCTCTATCCTTAACAACCCTGGAGTTAATTTGCTCCTTGAGTACACAGAACTGCTTCCCTCTCCATCACTGACAATAGTACAGTAAAATCATCCAGCTTTGGTACCTTTAAAAATAAAACTCAATCAGTTACAGTTAAAGTATGTCTTTTATACGACGGAGTATTAGGGCCACACATGAAGAGAAAAAATATTTTTGCCATGACGAGATTAAACTCGATATGTCGACTTTAAAGTCGCCATGTCGACATTAAACTCAACATTTCGAGAATAAAGTTGAAATGTAATGTCGACTTTAATCTCGACGTGTCGACTTTAAAGTCGCCCTGTCGACATTAAACTCGCCATTTCGAGAATAAAGTTGATATATCGTGGCGACTTTAATCTCGACATTCCAAAGTTTGAAGAAAAGAGCAACCGCGCTCCACAGCTGCAGTCTCTGCGTTTTAATTAAGTGTGAAGGTAGTCTTTGCCGTGCTGCAACTGTGTAATCATCACTGGAAGCGGTGACCTACCAATAACGTCTTTTTCTAGTGATGCTTACCCGGGTTCGCAGTTCTGAATTTGAGATTCTCGAAATGTTGAGTTGAATGTCGACATGGCGACTTTAAAGTCGACATGTCGAGTTTAATATCGTCATGGCAAAAAAAAAAATTGTCTTCATGTGTGGCCCTAATACTCCGTCGTACTTTTACAACACGGAAAGGTCCTTAGTGGTTTTTTTTATGTCTGCACCTCTCTAAACATAGGTGCTACATACACTACACTGCCAAAAGTAGTTCCTCTCCCATTCAAATAATCCAACCCCTTCCTTGGCCACAGGTGGATAAAATCAAGTACCCAGGCATGCAGACTGTACTCAGAGCATCTGTTGCCCCACAAAGCAGCCCAGAAGCCCAAGACAGAATCATAGTTAAAATATTGAATTAAGGTTTGACACCATGAGGTGAAGATGTTTCCCAGAGCTCCATAAAGTAGTGACAAAGTACATAATTTTAAGCAAATTTTAACTTTGATATATAAGTTGATTCAACATTCTATGCCAGACTATTGATTATAATGGATTTCCTGATAAGTTTTCACTGGTGACCATCCTGCCTGGCTGCAAACAAAGCCTCAAGATTTCCTGGCCTGCTGGCACCATTAGCAGCTATACCCACTGTGTTCTTCAATATTTTTGTAGGATATACAATATGAATCTGCACACGAGGAGTGGAGATTGGAATTGTATATTTATTTGTGCCAGGACGGACATTTGGTTGGACACCGTCGCTGCCTTCAACTGTCTGCACTTTTGCAATTAATAAAAGAGATACATCTCATCCGAGACAAAACCTTAAAAATCTCGGGACTAACGTGTTAACAGCTAGCTCCAAATGCTTGGAGTAGAACATGGCATTTTCACACACAGAGTGGAGTGTGTGGATGAACCGGGAGCTGCCTCGCTTAACTGTATTAACCAAGGCACCTGAAAGCTTGAAACACAATATCAGTGATAAACTAGACTTAAAGATAGACACTGTTACTGAAGCACTGAGGTCTGAAATCTCCTTGGTGACAACTGAAATGAAAGCTACACTGTCTACTTTCCAAACGTTCGTCAATGCCCAGAGAGTCACTATGAAGTATTTGTAGCAGTCAGCTACAATTTGTAGTGATAGCATCGCTTCTCTATCATCTACAGCAGGGGTTCCCAAACTTTTTTAGCCGCGCACCCCCTTCCTTGTCCCAGCCAGGTTAACGCACCCCCAAGATTAATTAATATATATATATATATATATATATATATATATATATATATATATATATATATATATATATATATAAAACGTAGAAGAAGAACATTTCATTTTAGAATTATTTGTTATTTTCCCTTTATCTCATTATATTAATAAACCGCTAGGATTAATCATTCATTTTGGCAACACTGTCTACAGACACCCATACAAGGGTATAAAAGGGTAACTAACTCATTTTCATGTCAAGTTTTATGATTTTACATATGTTAACCTCATCAATTCCTGCAGCTATGCTTGGATGTTCATTTACATTCCAATAATAACAAGTAAAAGGTTATTGATAATATATCTCTGATGTTTGACATTTTGCAACAATATACACAACCAGACATCAGATTCTCTGCTCAGTGAAACCCATGTTGATGCTCAGCATTACACCTATACAGACATTTATATGGATTACTTGTACTTTAATACTTTAAGTAGTTTTATATCTGGTACCTTTATACTTTTACTTGGATAAAAGATTTGAGTTGATACTTCTACTTCTACAGAAGTATTTTAAACACTAGTATCTATAATTCTACTTAAGTAATAGATGTGAATTCTTTGACACCTCTGGAAATTAGACGAAGCGTCCCTGTTTGATAGACTGCACCAGTCCCTTAGAGAAAAACTCAGGACTGGGGTCCCACCACACCCACTGACCATCAAAGCACACTATTTTCCTGTGAAGGAGCAGCTATTGCATTGTGTAGCTAATGCTGCTCCCTCCTTTTTCAAGGCAAGCAGTTATCCTTTTTTCCCAAATTTACTACAGCAATAGCCCAAAAAAAAAACGTTCACAATTTACCCTTGCTAAACATTTTCTTCAAACCTGGGATGAAGTTTACACTATTCGACAAAGATCACACTTCTTGATGGAGCTAGGTTTACTGATCAACATTTCCAGTAGCATAAGTTTGTATTTACAGTCCTGATATATGGCTTTTTGCTCTTTAATTTGGATAAAATTGTTAATGTAGCAAAATTGATATATTCTGGTTTTGTTAAATGCACCTATAAAATGCACCCTTCACTGGGTCCTGCCTAAAGCTCTAAGCATGTTAACAGTTTAGTTTGTAAAAGGTAAAACATTTTCTTTGTGTGCTCAGAATCAGAAACCAGTGACTTTACCTGTTGGTGAGGCCCCTGGAACTTCTGCCACATAAGAAGACTGATTAAAAACTGGTTTGCTGTCATTTTGGTCAATTACATTGACAGGAACATCCATGGGTTCCTCTGCAGCTCTGGTACTTCCCAATGCCACAGCATGTACTTGAAGCTATAAAAACGAAAAGTTTAACTTATTAAGATATTATATTTTCAAACTATGTTACAAGCAAAAATTCCATTTATTCACATTTTAATAACTATATTCAATATCTTTATTCACAGATTGATAAAATACACTAAAATAGTAATTATGTTTTTATTTGTGTATTATTTCTAAAAAACCTGAGAATTGTTTTAGAAAGTAGTTATTCACTTGTCTGCAGCATTTACAACCATCTTTAACAAACCAAATCAAATAGAAAAGCATAAAGTTTCAAAGTAGCAGAAAAAACACTTACGGGGTACATGTTTCTTTTTTCTCTGTCCAGTTCCTGTGTGACATACAGATTACCAGTGTCCTTGTCCATGGTGAAAAGACCAACAGGAGGCTGATCTGCTCCTGGACCAGTGATGCTGTATTGCATCGTCATCATTTTAGCTTCATCAGAGCATATCTGGACAACACACAACAGGATTGAGTTGAGAGAAGTTTAAAGCAAAAAAAAAAAGTTGCTCTGCTGCCACCAGACTTTGCTTTGTGTATATTGTTTAATTTATTTTACCTCTTGAAAGACAGCCCAACAGACCAGCAAACATTAATTTTATTTAAGTATGGGACCAGAATTCAGCTTTGCTGAACAATTCAACAATAGTATAAATATTAACAGCAATCTCAATTAATCATACAAATACAAGGTAGAAATGAAAGATCCAGGATGAAGGGACTGGATGCCATTTTCCCATGTTAAACATTTTCCTTCCTCTTACCTGGGCAATAAACTGGGGAAACGGTCCTCTGTGATTCTCAACAATACTAAGAGGAGGGATAATCCATCTCTTCTTCCTCTTCAGCCCTTGACTAGATGTGGGGAAATCCAGGATGGAGATCTGAGGATCAGCTGCATCCTAAGGAAACATGTATTTTGTCAGTAAGCTACTGACGCTGTAAATGGCTTTCAGAAAAAGATGTCAAAGAATCTGAAAACAAATACATCCTGATATCTAATTTAAAACAATCAATTTGCCATCCCAGGTAAAGCTCTTAATATGGTTTCCCTTTGGACTAAAAGCTTCAAATTAATCAGTTGTAAAAGGTGAAACCATTTATACTAGTTGTCACAAAAGCAATGTGCAATGTAAAAACAGGAATGAAAGAATAACTACCAAGCAGATAATGAAATACTGTTCTGCATAAAAAAGCATTTGTTCAACAAATAGGAAAAGTTTGACCCAACAGCAAATATGGCCATATTACCATATTTGAAAACGTTCCGCCATTTCTATCATATCACACATTTAACTTCAACTCCCATAATAACAATATTATTGTTAATATTAAACATGCAACTTTTTACATTTCAACAAAATTTCCCCCTTTTCATTTATCCCTTAGGGAGCAGTGTGCTATCGCTGTGTGGAGTCCAGCGTGCATTCTGGGTTCTGCTCACATACCATGGAATTTGAACCAGGAAACTTGAGCCACTCTTCCACTGGGCCTTCTCGATTTTGCCTGCCCTACTCGGCCCCACCCCACTCAGCTTTAATTGGCACAGGTTGTTTTTCAACCAGCCTAGAAATGTCTGGAAGAGGGCAATACCTCTTGGAGATGGGGCCTTGAACCCCAGTCCCACATCTTGTTTGCAAATTAACACTTTAAAGAACTCTGTGAGAAGTGGTAAAGAATAAAAAAATAAATCATTATAAATGTCAAAAATAAATACAAATTGTGTTTTTACATTGTATATGTGAGACTGAAGGACTGTGTGTCTCACCAGGTGGTCAGCAACACAGGAGCACCACAGGGGATTATACTCTCACCATCCCTTTTCACTACATACACTTCCGACTTCCAGCACAAGTCCGACTTCTGTCATCTACGGAAATACTCAGGTTACTCTGCAGTTGTGAGGTGTGTGAAAGATGAACAAGAAGCTGAGTACAGAGAGCTAGTGGACTGCTTTGTGGCATGGTGTGGAAACAATCATCTCTTCTTGAATGTGAACAAAAAGAGATGATTGTAGATTTCAGGAGAAACAGGATTAGCTCAAACCCAATTTCCATCATGGAAGAAGAAGTGGAGGTGGTTGAGGACTATAAACACCTCAGTGTTCATCTAGATGACAGACTACAATGAAGACGCAACAGTGAAGCCATCTACAAGAAAGGACAGAGCAGACTGTACTTTTTGAGGAAGCTAAGATCTTTCAAGGTTTCAAGCAAGATGTTGAATGTCTTCTATAAGTTTGTTGATGAGAGTGGCATCTCCTCTGTCATCATCTGTTGGGTCAGCAGCATCAGAGCCAGGGACCTTAAAAGGCTCCACAACCTGATAAAGAAGGCTGGTTCTGTTCTGGGGATGACTGTGGAACCTCTGAAGATGATGATGCAAAGAAGGATTTTGCATAAAATCAAGAAAATTATGGACAATCTTGAACATCCTCTTTATGACATTGTCATTGGAAAACAGAGTCTCTTCAAAGGTTTCTTCAGATTGGTTGTAAAACGGACCGCTACAGAAGATCTTTCCTGCCCACAGCCATCACCATCTATAATACCTCCTTGACAAAATTAGTTACATCAATATTCAATTTCCATTTGGGATAAATAAAGTATTTTGGGCCAAACAAAGCTGGTAGAAAGTGGGCTATGCAGCCACCACTCTTAAACATAACTCTGAAAGGGATAATAGATAAAAAAAATTCCTTTGTTGTCCCACAATGAAGAAATTTGAGCATGACAGTGACACAGACACAGAGTAACACACAATTTATAGGAATGACAAAACAAGATAATCTAATCCAAAGTTAGTTCTAAAGCAACAGAATGAATTTATCAGAAAGCCCAAAATAAAAGTAAAAATAAATACCAGTTAGTATTGCACAATTATTGATAATATGACATTTCCAGGTAAAAAAAATAATAATATTCAAGTTTTCGGAGTAGTTAAGGTGTGTGCAAGTGTAGTTTAGCATTTCAGAGAATAATGATAATCAGATAAGAAATGCAACATACAGCAGCCAAGTTACCCAACGATGTGAGAAAATGCAGTATGCATGATTGTCCTGCAACATCTGTGTGTAGCTAAGGCATGTGGAAGTGTACCTTCGTATCTGAGATACAGTGTAAACGATTCATAATCAGACCAAGAATCCATGCAACTATTAGGTTGTAACACTTATCGAGTCACCTGTGAGAGCAGCAGAGAGTATAAAGTAATCACATATTTTATTTCTGAAAGTGTAAAAGCCTATTTGGGGCATTTTTAATATGCAATTTTGCAATATATGGTACAAGTAAAAACATGCTTCTTTTTTTTTTTCAAGCACTTTTCATAAATTGGAATGAAAACATCCTGGTGCCATAATATGTTAAACTCTGGTCAATAATGAATGAAACAGGGTACAATTGAAGTGTGCTTCCATCCAAACTGTAGCACAATTGTTTCGAACTACAGATCTGTAAACAGTACTTCAAAGTACTCTGTAAACTTACGTTTTTTCGCAAAAACATAGGACAGAAATAAAGATGTACTGTTAAGTAATTTTCAAAAATAAAATAAAGTGCACATTGGGCTATGAAATATAGACTTAATTCAAATAAAATAACTGACAAAATAATAAATAAGTCTAATTAAATGTACAATAAGTGGCTTCCACGTTCATCTCATCAACATATCATGATATATCTTGAATATTTTCAAAATAGTTAAATATTCCTTTGCTTTAAAAAGGAACTGCAGCAGCTATAAATGCAATACACATGACTTTCTTTGTCTTGTTTGCACTAAGCCAGTTGCTCAAAGGCACAAGTCAGTTAATATTTTCAGATGATAGAGACGTTCATTTCTTCTGGACAACATGCCCAGACAGTGAAAATAAACTCTCACACGTGTTACGCCAGTCAGGAGGTGACAGACTGCATTTCCCATGATGCAATGTGGTCAAAATGGCCACCAACTCCCGTCATGCAACACGGCCCAAAAATGGCCACCGACTGCAGCAACGAGATAACGTTACTACTGAAAGGTATAAAACTAGATCACACACGGTGATCTGCCTTCTTTTGGCACGCCGCCATCTCAAGAAGACACCACAGCTGTTCCACGCTGTGGGTTTTCAACCCCCACACGCCACGTGCTCCAGTTTCTCGCTGGACCGAGATTTGTCGAAGCAAACTCCATTGCCTGCTCTGACGATGCAGGAGGTTGACTAAAAAGTACTTTTGAATTCCCTCTGATCAAAGACTGAGAGCCGTTTGATCTCCCGGTGATCGAAAGAGGACCACGCTTTTGTTTTGGCCGAACAAAGCGTCTTAAACCCAGAAGAAAAAGAGACGAAGGGACTTCTTCTCCCGCTTCCCTGCTGTCAGACGCGCCGGCTGAGCTGAACCAGATCCGCGGAAACCGGAATGCTCCAGGACACTAGCAAGGCATCGTCAGAGTAAAGAAAGATTCCCCTTTTCCTTTTCTTTTTATTTATTTTTCACCCACAAGGTGACCATAGTGTGCCTGGGCAGAAGTTAGGAATTTAGTTTTAATTCTTGTTTACTCCAAGACAGAGTGTTTTTAACTGTTAAATATTTTCTGTTGTATGTGCATGCATTATGAAAGTGATTTTGGCTGTGTTGATTTGTGATTCATAAGCGACGATGCCGCGGGTCGATTTTTCCATCTTTTTCCCTCTCTCTTTGTTTCTATCTTTGCATAGCTCTCAACTCTCACGCATTGACCGTGAGACACACGCATTTCACTAACTTCACACGCTCACACGCAACACATGACATTTCACACGCAAACATGGCATTTCTCACGCATAAAAATCACAAAGCCCATCTGGGCTGCGGACGACAAAACTCCGCCTTCTGCTGAGTTGTTTCGGCTTCTTTCACAACTTGTGGCCATCAGTAATTCCTGCTGCAGTTCGTGTTAACAGAGCAGCAGGAAGAGCAATCAGAGTTATGAATAATTTTAGTCTTAACAGTGGTGAAAGTGAGCAGGTGTTATGCTCAAAATGCATGCCTGCCGAGATATGCATCCCCTGTCGAGGGAGCGTGCCTCGCTCTGTACAAATGAATATCGACGGAAAACGAATTAAAATACGACCAACGGAGCGACTTGTTCCTCTATTAATTATATAAAAACGTTTAAATGTACTTCTTTTGGCAGATTCGTTTACAAAAGAACGGGTGTTATGAACAACATTAAATCCAAAGTTTTTATCCGAGGTACGGTTGATTTATTTGTTGTGGTCTCTTGTCATTCACACACAACAATAAACCGTGAGAGCCGACGTGAGTTTTGAAACTGCAAAGCTTTGTCTTAAGCGGAAGATCAATCGTGCACAGCACACAGCAGCACAGCGTTCATAGACCAGTGTGATGCATTCGTGAGCGTCAGAAAGCTACGGTGTATTCAGGAGCATGGGACATTTCAAACTTACAAGGAAAGAGGCATAAAACGGAATAGAACTTAACTCATACAATAATCTATTTATCCAGAAACAGTGTGGGCTTTCTTACAATACTGAATGCTCTATAATTGTATTTCTGTTATGTTTTGATTCTGCACATCTGCTAGCTTTTTATTCTGAAAAATCTATAATATTACAGCAGCAAATTATCAAAGTTTTTCAAAGCCTGTTTAAAAGCTCCAAATGGGGCTTCAGATCATTGTTTTACAGGGCAGAATTTGCATTTGCTGACCCTTGTCCTTTAATTACAGATGGATATACAGGAATACAGTCATACAAGTGTCAACTCCTCTGAGATAGCAGGGGATGCGTTTTCTGGCAATGGGGCTGCCAAAAAACGCTGTTGGTCTCTTTCTCTTTTTAACAAAAGTAATACATGTCTAAATGAGATGGAGTTGAGACTCCACCGGCTCTTCCAGGGTCCAGTTAGCCCTGCCCCAAACAAGCCCCGCCCCCAAAATTAGCATAATCTCACTCTTAACTTTTGATAAAAGTTGAGAGGTCTGATCTTTGCCTGTCCTTATCAGTTCAATCTCTTTGTGTTGAAACTCAGTTTGTGGTTTGTTTAAACTCCTCAGCCAAGCCGCTCCCTCTCTGAGCTAGGTACCACCCCACATTAGCGTAAGCGTGGTTACGTCATTAGGACCTCCCCTTACGCATCATGCAAGGTGATGCATAACGGGTCACGTGTCATCATAGTCGCCATCTTGGGAAGGTACAGTGTGGTTAAGCTGTAACTAGCTTGCTGAAAAGCGTCTGAAGCGTCCATTCCCGTTCTCAGCGCTTTTTCTGCCTTTCAATGCTGCGATGTCAAATGCGACGTCTTGAATGTGATGTTTAAACAACTGTGAGTTGAACTAAGATTTGCTACCTCTCATTTTAATAATTTTTTTACTTTTATTTCCACATATACTTTGCATGTTTGGTTTAGTAGCGAGTAGAGTTCCAAGGTTGTTGAATCAGAGAATTACTATAACAGGGAATTGCCTTTGGTTCAATAAAAACCACTGTATAGTAATTGTTTGTGTTCATTCCAATTCATAGTTGCATGGTCTTTCAGAAAATAGAGTTACCACTTTTTGTGTTTAACATCTGACATTAAAACAGAGACATTTTCATTGGATTGGTGATAAAAAGGGTAACGGTTTAAACTCTAATTGCGGTTAGAAGTTGAGTTATCACTGTTGCTGGATAAATCTGATCAGTCAGAACCCGATCAGATAATTTTGTTCCAGCACAACTGAGTTCATAACAGCTAATTAATAAATGCATTAGTAATATAAATCATTACAAGCTTATAGCTCTAGCATCACTACCATTTGCATCATATTTTGTTTTAGCTACTATTTGAGTTTGAATGACTTATTATTAAAATTTTAATACCAAACTTATAATTATTAATAATAATCATATTCAATCAGCTTCTGGCATAACACATGGTACAGATGTAGCAGGTGTTGCTAAGTACCTGTGAGCAAGACAGGCTATCTTGCCGTGTGCCCCTTCATATTTGGACCACCACTACAGAGGACATTCTTTTAGGCCAATAATGGCTTCTGCTTTGTAGCGCTCTACACAGCTCTCAATCAAGTCCTCATCTTAATCAGATGATTCATGAAGCATGAGAGACAATTTTTTATAGGTGGTGATGTCTCTTGATCTCGCACTGATTGGTCAGGCATCTACCTCTCCTCCCTCAGTAAATCAGAGATGGACTGCCACACCTCAGACGTCTCAGATCCTTGAACCTGGGTTCAAGTGCACTTGCTATTCTCAGTCAAGTTATGTATGGAGTAAAGCTCTCCTTAATTTTGGCCATGTAGGCAGGGTCATCTTCAGAGACCTCCATCACCCTTGACAGATGGCATAATTCTGGCAGCACCACAGAGCAGGAAACAAATTTCACTCTTCCCAGAAGATCACTGATGTACCTATCAATATGCAAAAAAAGATGAAAGAAACTATCTTCTGAGACATTTGTCTAGATTTTCTAAGTTGAATAAATGTGATCATACGAAGTTACAAGTGTATTAAGCAAAACTTTAAAAATTACCTGCAATGCTCCAGAACTCCCTCCAGTATTTTTTAGCTTATCCGGCTCAGCAGGTGTTGGTATAGTGATGTTAGTAGGATGTAGAGCAAGAAAGTCTCTCAGAGGTTCTTGATTTCTCAGTACACTGCTGCTCATCTCCAGAGTCCTGTTCTATCTTGTAGACGCATCTTGTGTGAGTGGCTCAGTTTTTTAAATTGTGAGCAATCTGCTTCTGTTCTAGCTCTGCAGCGTTAGAAGGACTATGTTTAAAATGCCCCACTAATTGTCTGCATTTTGCAAGCGCGTTTTCAAAGGGACTGTTTTGCAAAGAAACAGTGATAGATCGGTGGATACTGTGTGTGATGCAAGGCAAATGATCGAATAGCAACTGTCTGGTTGCTGCTATCATGTTGCAAGCACTATCTGTTGCCAGTGTAGTGACTTTATGCTCAATATCCCACTGCCTTGCTACCTGTATAAAGTGCTCGGCGCATACGTCTGCAAAGTGTCTCTCATCCATTTTCATAACAGTCAATGCGTGCAACTGTAGTCTCCACTCAGGGCTAAAATAATGGGCCGTCATCCCAAGGTAGTTGTGATTACCAAAAGAAGTCCAGTAGCCACCGGTGAGCGCTACTGCGTTTGTCTGCCTCAAAAGTTTGAGCACTCTAGCCTTATTTTCTTCATACAAGCTGTTGATCCTGTTCAAAGTTGATGCTCTCGAGGGAAGTTCATACATTGGATCATTGCTTGCAATGCGAATGATTTCAAGCAAACCTTCATTCTCAGCAACGTTAATCGGCCTGCAGTGGGTAGCTATCCAGTTAGCTATAGCTATTGCCTGTTTTTTGTTATTTGTGCTTTTCATGGGTTTTTGGTGCACATTATTCAGTGTTGTCTGTCTTTTTTTTCTCGAATGTTTATTTATGGTTTAACTCACGCCCGCCGACAGGGGGGGACAAACGGGTCAGTTGTCCCGGGCCCAGGACAGAGGGGGGGCCCAAAACGGACCCTCTGATCATTAAAATGGTCAGTGTCAGTCAGCGCGCGCACTAACTGCAGCAGCAGTAGTGTCACGGCTCTCTGCTGCTCCCCCTCCCCTCTCGTACATGGCTCAGTGGCGCCAGCCAATCAGCACGCAGGCTCACTCTGGCCCGCCCACTCAGCTTCTCTTCACTCAACACACAAACAACCGCGCGGCTCCTGTTCAGACTGGGGGAGAGACCGCACAGCGGAAAAGCATGAAGAGGGGAATAAGCGGCGTATAGCTTTATTTTTATACCGTAAATGAAATCAAGCTGTATGTTTTGTAAAAAGCCGGTTAAATGCAGTGGAAACACAACACATTTATCTAAGCACGTGAAAACCATGAGCAAGAAAACATCAAGAAACAGAAAAGGAGATGAAACTTCTCTCACTGCTCCGACAGACCCACAGACTGACGTCACTGACTGAGGCGTTTCAGTCCTCCAGAATACATCCAGGTAGATAAGAGTGGCCATCTTCAGCAGCACTTCATGTTAACTTTCAAAGTAGATATTATCTATCATATGCTACTGGAGCCCACAGAGAAAATGTAATTAAGACCTTTTAAGAACCTTTTAAGAAGTACATATATCCTATTAAAAAGTGTTATTTAGCTAATCCTTTATTTATCTCATGACGGGGAAATTTATAGGATTAAAGCAACAGGCAGGTGCACACAACACAGACAAAATTGCATAAGGATTGAAAGATATGAGGTGGATTAGGAAGAAAAAAAACAAACATAAAATTATTATTATTATTATTATTATTATATATTTGTAATAATAGAATAAAATTCACAAAACCCGAAAGGTCAACAGTTTCATGATACATCAAGCTAACATGTCAAAAGTATCTGTGAATGTTGTGCGTTTAATGGCAAAAAGAAAGCATATCGTTTTTTGCTAGAAAGAGTTTAATAAAGGCGTAAAAAATTATGATCTAAATGGGATTTTTATGGAATTTCAGAAATCCTCTAAAAAGGGTCCCGAACAAATCGCTGTAACTCAAAAAGTATGAGAGATATCAAAATAATTCTTTCACCATGAGTATCAGCAGGCTTTTGAGGACCATGAAGCTCACTTTTTTACATCGATCAAGCTTCGATTTTATGCCAAAAATGTCTGACAAAACAACAAAAACTTTAGACAAATAGTTGGAAAGCTGAGGACAGAGCCAAATAGCGTGGATCAAATGGAGCTTACCAAGCTCCGCCCACAACTGACCTAAAAAATCTGAAGTCTCACAAACAAAGCCTCGCGGCGCTTTAATTCTATGGAAGTTTCTATGTAAACATGGCGTCTTCCACTTGGACTGATTCTTTGCGGAGTATTCCCGACTCGATTAGTGCGTCATTTCTGCCTGATTTTGAACAAATATCATCTACAACAATGGACAGAGGAACTAACAAGTTCATGTCATCATTTTTGGATGAGTTAAAGGTATTTGAGCCACGCGATGCCTCCAAAGTTGTGCACGTCACAGCAAAATGCTTTCGGTTGATGAGGAAAACGGCAGACCCTCACACCCTCAGCATTAATATAGATGTGGACAAGATAACTGATGCCTATTGTTCTTGCAAGGCTGGGTAAGTTGTGCATTCATCGTTTTGTCTGTTACTTTTGAAATCAGTGGATAATTCCTGTGGTTTGTTGGCAAATGTTTGTGTGGCTAGCCTGATATGCTGTACTTGGTGCTAGAGTGGCTAACACGAGGAACAGTTTCGTCCAAAGCCTTTTCTGCTAAAATAAAATATTTAGTGTATGTCAGATACAGTACACGTTGGACATTGATCTGTTTAGCTAACGTAAGACTGTGACTCTTTTTCGTGCGCGCCTAGCTGTATGCACTCGCGCTCCGTCTGCTGGTGTCGGATAAGGATGGGACGCTGTTGGCCCATCCCCGCCGACAAAATGCTAATAAATAAAAAAATAAAAAGCAATAAGTATTATTTCTTTGCGTTAAGTATTAAAGCAAAGCAATAATACTTACACCAGCACACACTCCCTTGTTCTTGTTGATCCTACGATGGTTGAGCTGCTCATGTGGTCGTGCACAAGCTTTGATCCAAGCCCGGCATTCTGCTCCTGATTTTGGAAATCTGTGAATTTTCCGACCACAAATACGATCAGGATATCTGACATCACCAGCACAGATACCCCACTGGCAATGGAGAACCATTATTTTTCGATTGTTGATTCGAAAACTTTGTGCCGGTATGCTAGTACAGTCGTAGTCTAGCACTACATTAGCTTGTGTTTGTGAGACTTCTTCGCACGTTGTAGCCACTCTATGACATAGAATGGGCATCAGCCAATGAAAAGCGGCCCCTCTGGTAAGGTCCATAGGCTGGTGCATTGGCTGACGTCACTTCCTGTTTGCAGCAAGGCGTATTGTGTTACTTCCTGTTTTCACTGCATGAGCAACGGTTTGTTGCTCCAGATTCTCTCGCTTTTATCTTTAATCTCTTTGCTGTAACATCTGTTTCTAACACATAAGCACTCTTAAAACATTTTCTGTTGCTGCACATCACGCTTGGGAACTCCTCGTGTTTCACGGTTTGCTCTCTTGGCGTGGTAGAAGGGCGCTAGCCTAGCTTTAGCCTAGCCTAGCTTTAGCTCCACAATGGCTTCCTCTCCTACTATTACTTCAGCTTCTCCGTCTCTGACTAAGTCTCCCCTTATCTCCTGCTCTCTGTGTCAGATGTTTAGCTATTCCTCTGCCTCCTTTAGAGATAATGGTACTTGTAATAAATGTAGTGTTTTTGTAGCTTTGGAGGCGAGGGTGTCAGAATTAGAGACCCAGCTCCGTGCTATGGAAAAACCAGCTGATAGCCGCCCCTCTGCTAGCGCGGAGCCACATAGACCTAGCGTTACTTCACTTAGTGGTCCTCCAGAAGCACCCGAGCAGCCGGGTAAGCAGGCCGGCTGGGTGACAGTTCGTAGGAAGCATAGCTCTAGATTTCAGCCCCCAGTTAACCACCAACCCGTCTGCGTTCCTAACAAATTTTCCCCACTCAGCGACACACCCGCTGAGAAGCCGATCCTGGTGATTGGGAGCTCAATAGTCAGAAACGTGGCACTAGAGACACCAGGGACCATAGTTAAATGCCTGCCAGGGGCCAGAACGGGCGACATAAAATCTTACCTAAAACTGCTGGCTAAGGATAAGCGTAAATACAGTAAGATTGTTATTCACGCTGGCGGTAATGACACCCAGTCACGCCGATCGGAGGTAACTAAAGTTGGTGTTGCTTCGGTGTGTGAGTTTGCTAAAGCAATGTCGGACTCCGTAATTTTCTCTGGTCCCCTGCCTGATCTGACTAGTGATGACATGTTTAGCCGCATGTCATCATTCAACCACTGGTTGTCTAGGTGGTGTCCTTAAAACGACGTGGGCTACATTGATAACTGGAGAACTTTCTGGGGAAAACCTGGTCTGATCCGGAGAGACGGCATCCATTCTACTTTGGATGGTGCTGCTCTTCTTTCTAGAAATCTGGCCGGATTTATTAGTTCTCCTAAATGCTGACAACCCAGGGTCCAGACCAGGAAGCAGAGCCGTAGTTTAACACACCTCTCTGCAGCTTCTGTACCTTTACCCATCCATTATCCTATTGAGACGGTGTCTTTCCAACGGCCAAAACTTAACAGATGAAAAACTTATCTAAAAGGAACAAATGATAAAAACCTAATAAAAATCAATACGGTTCACCTTGAACCTAAAAATAAAACAATTAAATGTGGTCTATTAAATATAAGGTCTCTCCCTCCAAAGACTTTGTTAGTTAACGAATGATTTCTGATAAACAGATTGATTTATTTTGTCTCACAGAAACCTGGCTACAAGAGGACTACGTTAGTATAAATGAGTCAACTCCCTCCAATTATTCAAATTTCCACATTCCCAGATCTGTGGGAAGAGGAGGAGGAGTGGCAACCATCTTTCAGTCTGATTTATTAATTAGTCCCAGGCCAATTAATAACTACAGTTCTTTTGAACATTTAACCCTCAGTTTCCCTCATCCAAACTGCAAAGCAATAAAACCTCTTCTGTTTGTTGTTTTGTATCGTCCACCAGGCCCTTACACTCAGTTTTTGGATGAGTTGTCGGATTTCTTATCTGATTTGGTATTAAATACTGATAAGGTTATTATAGTGGGTGATTTTAACATCCATGTTGACACAGAATGTTTGCTGTATCAAAACTTAAAGAGTCTGTCCCCTTTTTAATATCCTCCGTATTGCAGAAATGCCCTGTAGATGGCAGCAATGTTGTTTCTTCCAATTCACAAATAGATGTCTTTGTAAACGGTATGACTTCGTCATTGCGTTCTGCATTAGACAATGTAGCTCCCTTGAAAAAGAAGGTGATCATTCACAGGAAGCTGGCTCCTTGGTTTAATTCAGAGCTGCGTTCCTTGAAGCACAATGTTAGGAAATTGGAGAGAAACCGCCGCTCTACACACCAAGAGGAATCCTACCTAATCTGGAGGGCCAGTCTATTGTTGTATAACAAGACGCTTCGCAGAGTTAGAGCAGCATATTTTTCATCATTAATTGAGGAGAATAAGAATAATCCTAGATTTCTCTAGGAGAATTCCTCAGTAAGTTACTTAGAGCAACTTAGGGTGGCTTTAAGTAAGTTGCCAAACTTACTTAGAGCCACAGCTCTGTCGATCCATCCATTCCCTTAGCTCTTAGCAGTAATGATTTTATGGGATTCTTCATAAATAAAATTGATACCATTAAAAATAAAATAACTGGCATCCTCCCAAACATGATTACCTCATCCTCAGTAAGTGAGGCAGCATTGGAGGAATCCTTAGAACCTGCGCAGTGTCTGAACTGTTTTAAAGCAGTAGAGCTTTCTGAGCTATCTAAAATTTTAGCTTCATCTAAACCTTCTACCTGTATGTTAGACCCAATCCCAACCAACACTGCATGAAAAGTGTGATTTTCGTCACTATGCGGCACTGTAGATTGTCGTGGAAGTTCAGGTTAACGGCTGTTTACGGTAATAGGGGGTTTTCAGCTGACGTCACGCTCACGTGACTACTCAGCGTGTCCGCCATATTGGGTGGCAGTCGTTTCGCACCGTTGACCTGCATTGTATGACGCCTTAGGCAGTATTGGAAGTGAACAATGGGAAAAACGTGTTTAATGGTTGGTTGCACGGCCCGTGGAGGTGGAGATCAACGCTCTTTCTATCGCCTACCAGCCGTAATAGTGAATCAGTGTGAAAAAAAAAAAACAGCTGTCTGAACAACGCTGTCACCTATGGCTGACACGGATATCCAGGTCCGATTTGGACGGTGTTAAGCTGGAATACGCCAGAGTCTGCGGTGCTCACTTTGTCACAGGTAATTAACTGTTAAGTATTTAAAACATATAAGAAGAATATATTAATAATAGGGCTTGGGCGTTATGACTTATTACTTTCCGCGGCTGTCGTGTTGACTGCCTCCGCCGCCTCTACTGCCTATTACTACCGCATACTGTACTCCCTCTCTCAGCCGTGTTTTAATTTGATTAATTTCACCTTAACTTGATTTCAACCATGGTAAACCGTTGCTGTATTGTGGGCTGTAACAGCGCAACACATGATCGCCATGGGAAAAACATAGAAACAGATTAATTTTCCACCGCTTTCCTGCCTGGAGGCGCAACCACGGAGAACAACTGTTAGTGATAACAAAGAGTCGTCGGCTCGCTTGGATCGCGGCTGTAAGTCGACCGAACATAACTTTCCACAGTATCCCGATGTCAATGAGAGTGTGTTCTAAACGTTTGAAACACATAGCAGCAAGTTAAAAGTACATTACATGCGCGAGTGGTTGTTAGCGCTAACGGTTAGCATGAGCCAGAGCCCGGCTCAGCGCAGCTTACCTTTGAACGAGTTACAGAGATAAAGAGATCGTCGGCTCGCTTGGATCGCGGCTGTAAGACCGAACATAACTTTCCACAGTATCCCGATGTCAATGAGAGTGTGTTCTAAACGTTTGAAACACATAGCAGCAAGTTAAAAGTACATTACATGCGCGAGTGGTTGTTAGCGCTAACGGTTTAGCATGAGCCAGAGCCCGGCTCAGCGCAGCTTACCTTTGAACGAGTTACAGAGATAAAGAGATCGTCGGCTCGCTTGGATCGCGGCTGTAAGACCGAACATAACTTTCCACAGTATCCCGATGTCAATGAGAGTGTGTTCTAAACGTTTGAAACACATAGCAGCAAGTTAAAAGTACATTACATGCGCGAGTGGTTGTTAGCGCTAACGGTTAGCATGTGCTAACCCGTCTGTACGCAGCTTACCTTTGAACGAGTTGCTGTGTTCCCACTGTTTTGCTGGCTTTATGATCTGCAGCTCCTACCGGCGCCAATACGGTAAATACAACTTAATTTTGCACTGGTCATTGTTCTGCTTAAATAATTAAAGCCCGCGAGCGGCGTCGATCGGCCTTGCAGCCAAGCGCCTTCGCGCACCCGCCCGCCGCCGGCGGGCGGTCCAACACATTTGCGTGGGATTGTTTACATTTTTACCATCTTATTAAAACTCACCCGTCCACGTATGATGGCGATTTCCTTGATGTACATAACCAGATGTGAACTGGTTGTGAGCCTCTAGATCCTTGTAAGCTCTCATTTCCTCAAGAGTGTGCAAGAGGGTTTTCACTGAACACCAGGTAATGCACTATGTCGCCGTGCTCTACATTTGGCCAATCATCTGGATTACGGCTAAACAAGGCACCGTGGAGGGCATACGGGTCCATATGGTCGATCACGGAACATTTCCTCAATATACGTCCTTATCTTGGT
>NW_023396538.1:210115-316253 GCF_011125445.2 Fundulus heteroclitus | reverse complement strand
ACTACATGTTCCATGTCCTCCCACCCACCATCATCATATGCACCAGGGCTGTGTATTTGTTGTCCCTGACAACAGGCACTTTCTACATGGAGCATTATGCAGAGGTCAGAGGAAATCTCCCGGGTGTCCACCTCTCATGATATTGCTGGGGTTAATCTATTATTTTTCATTTTTAGATTAGTTATTCAAACAGAACACATGCTAACAGGATCTGTTGTTTTCTCTTGCAGCAAACTGTGGCATTGTTTGGGCACAAGTGCAATGGAGGCAAGAAAAATGCAAAATATAACTTCAGATGCCACATCTAAAGTCCAGTGCTACCTTTCAGAGCTCAATATTAGCAGAACAGAAAATTCCTTGGAATCCTGGGAGAAGCTAAAAACTACTGTACCCCAATTACTTGCACTTGTATTTTTGTGCACACCAGCATCTTAAGTGCCCTGTGAACAGGCATTTTCAAAGGCCAGGGTAGTGTCAAAAAAATAATCGATTAAAACCAAAAACTGTTGTGGATGGGGAGATGACGGCTGAGATCTCGCGAGAGCTGTGAGCTATGCGTAAGTAAAATGGCGGCATACATGTAGTTCAAATTAAATCCACTCAGGTAAGTAATAACCAATAACTGAAAATTAAAAGTAAAGTTTAAACATTAACAATTGTCTCATTTTCACGAGGGAACAAACTGGAAGAAGAGACCTTGACGAGCCTGGAGAGCTACCTGGACGAGTGTTTTGACAACATCGTGATGGGGAAGAAAAAAAATCCCGCAGCCACAAACAACCTTCACTCAAACGAACCTGGTCTAGCTCTAGGTGCCTCAACTTCCACTCTATCACCCGACAGGAGCTACAGCGACGTCCTGGAGTCCATCGACAAAAAGCTTACCAGCCTGGACGCTCGCCTCGCCTTGGTAGAGGTGCTCCACAAAGAGTTCCAGGCTTTGAGGGAAGCGGTCGAATTTAGCCAAGCCCAGCTAGCTTCTGTTGCCGCGGAGAACGACGCGCTGATAGGGAAAGTCACGGAGCTTACCGAGGGTTGACGCGGCTGTCCGGCGAAAATAAGAAGATGAAAGAATCCATTCTGGACATACAGTCGCGAAGTATGAGAGACAACCTCGTCTTTGCAGGCATCCCGGAGCGCCAAGAAGAGGACCCTGAGTTTGCTATACGTGAGTTTCTCCAGCAGAAGCTGAAAATCCCGGCGGAACAGGTAAAAAACATCACCTTCCATCGCGTTCACCGGCTCGGAGGTAAGAAACCGATAAAATCCGCCCTCGTCCGATTGTAGCCAAATTTGAGCATTATAAACAAAAAGTGTTGTTAAAAGCTATGGCCGCGAATTGAGAGGAACGGATTTCAGTGTTAATGACCAGTTTCCAAAGGAAATCCTAGACCGTAGGCGAGTGTTATTTCCAATCAGGAAAAAATACATTAATGATGGCGTCAGAGCTAACGTTGCAGTTGACAAACTTTATATCAATGGTCAGTTGTTCAGGGATCAGAAGATCACTCCTTGGCTTTATTAGATGCACAAAGGGTGGATTTATAGCTTGTCACGCTTGAAAAAAAAAAAAAGTGTTGGAACACGGTGATAAAATAAATAAACGCACAGCTCAAGAGGACGCTTGCACGGTATGGTTGCTAGTCACGGTTGGGTACACGAGGCATGGGTGATGGTTATTTCTCTTTCATCTTTTTCTCACTCTTTGCACTTTCTTAATTCTCTGTTTTTCTTTATATTATTCATCTGCTCCTCTCCTGCTGACCAGGAAATCACAAGCACGTCAGATGATGCTACCTGGGTCTTTGTATAACTATTCTTCTGAAGACATGCACTTTTCAACTTCTCACTTCACCTATGATGAATGTAAAGTTTGTGTCATGGAATGTGCATGGAGCAGGCACCAGGGAAAAACAGCTAAAGATCTCTAACCAGCTTACAAGATTAAAGGCAGATGTTGTCTTATTACAAGAAACCCATAAATCAGATACAACTGTAAGTGATCTTAACTCACCTGAGTTCCCTGATGTGTTTGCTGCCTGCTATAACTCTAGACAGAGAGGAGTAGCAATTTTAATCCACAAAAACGTTAGTTTTAAAATATTAGATAAAATTATTGATCCCGAAGGTAGATTCATATTAATTAAAATATCTATTCATAACCAGAAGTTATGTATTGTTAGTGTATATGGTCCAAATGTTGATGAACCCTCATTCTTCCACAAACTCTTCCATGCACTTTAAACACGGGGATTGTTCTCTAATTATTGGGGGTGACCTCAACTTTGGTCTAAATGAGGAAATAGACAGGCTGAATACAACAGGGTCTCAGCGTAGTTGGCAGTCATTAAATATAGTCAAACAATACATGAGTGATTTTGGTCTTTGCGATGCATGGCGTTTCTTCATCCTAATAGTAAGCAATATACTTTTTTTTCAAATGTTCACCACTCTTATTCTCGTTTGGACTATTTCTTAATCAGCAGTTCGCTGCTGTCGGACGTTTCAGATGCTGTAATTCATCCTATCGCTATTAGTGATCATGCTCCTGTTACTTTAACCCTAACAAATAAAAAATAACCCCACAAAACAAGAGCTGGAGATTTAATACATCGTTGCTTAAAGATGAAGATTTTAATAAATTTTTCAAAGAAGAGTGGGCTTCATACTTAGAAACAATGATCTGCCAGGCACTTCAGCATCTATACTTTGGGAAGCAGGAAAGCATAGCCTCGTGAGACCATCCTGATCTCGCGAGCTTTCAAGGTTTCACTCGCAGATCAGTCTGGATACTCTCCGTTAAAGAAAATTTGGAGCCGTTCACCAAACGAACGTCCAATCAGCGTTGCTTTGAGGCGGGTTGAGGTGTGACGCAACGGGAAGCGCGTCAGTTCAGTCTAAAGAACATGGCGGTTTCAGCCGATGAAACTAGCGTTAGCGTGGCTATCGAGCAAGTTTTATCGGAATTACAGAGTATTTCTTTGCTGAGCTAACGAGCCTTTACCTGCAGCAGCAAGAGTAGCTTGGCTTGTGGTTGTGTTTTCGTCGTATCTCGTAACAGAGCGACGACGAATCTGATTGGTTCATTTGGCCCGTCTATCACCAACATAGGCCAATCAGCTAACCAGTATTTTCGCCCCTTCCCAAAGTTACTTCAACGGAAGGTTTCCAGATGGATATGCGGAGCAAATCTATCTGGCGGAGTCAGGTAAGGGAAAGCAGTGATGAGAGGTAAAATAATTCATTTCATCACAAAAAGAAGTTGGAAAACAAGAAGATTCAGGAATTAGAGAAAAACTTAATTTACTAGAAACTTCCCTGGAAGAGGGAAGTTGGGAAAAATCCGTAAAATAAAACTAGAATTAAACCAGTATATTGAAAAGCAAAACAAATTTCTAATAGAAAACTTCGATTAGAAAATTTTGAACATGGCAATAAGTCAGGAAGCTTCTTAGCTAATCAGTTAAAAATAAATAAAGAGAAAACGACTATATTTGCAGTTACAGATTCCAAAGGGAATACATTACATGATCCAGATGTATAAATAACACCTTCCGTGATTTCTACAAAATTTTATACACATCACAGATAAATCCATCAGACAATGTCATCAAGCAGTTTCTGGATAAAATTACACTTCCTAAACTATCAGATAACCAAAGAACGACACTGGACTCACCGCTGACAACAGTTGAAGTTCAGGAAGCTTTAACAAGCATGCCCAATAAAAAGGCTCCAGGTCCAGACGGATTCCCTACTGAGTTTTATAAGGAGTTCTGGAGTATTCTGGCACCAACGTTTCACAGAATGTTGCAAGAAATTCAGGAAAATGGCAGATTTCCAGCTAATATGAACTCTGCCACCATCAGTCTTCTGCTTAAGCCAGGCAAAGATCCTATGTTGCCCACCAGTTATCGTCCCATATCCTTAATCAACGTGGATATTAAAATAATATGTAAAGCTTTTGCAAAACGATTAGACAAAGTCACTCCTTTCATAATCCACCAGACCAAACTGGTTTTATCAGAGGAAGGCAGTCATCCACAAATACACGCAGATACTTAATTTAATAGATTATTCCTACAGTACAAATAATAAAACTATTATAATGTCTTTAGATGCAGAAAAAGCATTTGATAGAGTAAACTGGAATTTTTTATTCGCTACTCTGCATAAATTTGGTTTTGGCAATTTTTTTATAAATTGGTTAAAAATTTTATACAGCTCTCCTACAGCCTGTGTCAGGACAAATAATCAAACATCTTCCAGCTTTTGTCTCCAGAGGGGCACTAGGCAAGGATGCCCACTTTCCCCCTCACTTTTTGCCATTTTTATTGAACCTCTAGCAGCAACAATTAGACAAACAAAGGTTATTAAAGGTATAAAATGCATGAATATAGAGCATAAGATTAGTCTTTATGCTGATGATGTATTACTCTATCTTCAGCACTCAAACTCTTCCCTTTCTCAAGTAATTAGATTACTAGAATCCTTCTCAAAGGTTTCTGATTACTCTATAAACTGGTCTAAATCTACGGTACTGCCAATTAATTGCTCTTTCCAAAACCCCCTAGATTTACATTTGCGCTCAGGAAACATCACATATTTGGGTATCACTGTGTCGTCTAAACTTGCAGATTTAGTAAAATCTAATCACATCCCACTTTTAAAAAAGATAGAAGATGACCTGGATAGATGGAAATCGCTTCCAATTTCACTCATGGGTAGAGTAGCTTCGATTAAAATGATGGTCTTACCTAGAATTAATTACTATTTTCAATGATCCCCAATAAACCATCATCTGACTGGTTTAAATCTCTAGACTCTTCAATCTCTAAATTTCTTTGGAAAGATAAACCGCCCCGTATCAGCTTAAAGACGCTACAGAAAACTAAAGACAGGGGGGGACTAGATTTGCCTAACTTCCATAAGTACTACTTGGCAAATAGACTACAATATATCACTAAATGGATAAAGCAAAATCCGTTAGACGAGCCCCGGATAGATATAGAACAGAAAATATGCAATAATATCATGATTTCAGATTTGCCGTTTATTAGCTCAAATATAAAACGGCATACATGCTTTAAAAATATCAATATCAGCTCTACCCTGACAGCATGGTGGGGTTTCTTAAAATGACAAAGTCGTCACTTATCCCATGCAGTCGTACACCCATCTGGAACAACCCTGACATCCTACAAAATAATAATATGATAAACTTTACATACTGGAAGAATAAAGGTATTGAATATCTGGAACATTTACTTGATGGAACCGAGTTCATCAATTTTTCCAAACTAAATATGCAATATGGCATTAGTAAAAATAAATTTTGGAATATGAACAACTTAAATCTATAATTAGAAAAAAATTTAAGCATATTAAAGGTGGTTTACAAATTCCAAGTAATATATTAGAGTTCCTAGATTTAAACCCCCCCAAACTACTGTCTAAATCATACAGGACACTGACTAAAATAGATGATTCAATATCTCTTCCTATTACGAAATGGGAAGAGGATCTATCAGTCAACTTTGAACAAGACTTCTGGGCTCAGATATGTCTAAGAACTTTCAAATTGACTAGTAACACCAACTTACAACTAATACAATACAAAATCCTTCACAGAGTACACTACACAGGACAAAGATTATTCAAGATGGGTCTGGCACAATCTAATATCTGTCCTCACTGCATAGGCAATCATCCTGAAATTATTTTCATGCGTTATGGTTATGCACACCAGTCCAGAGGTTCTGGACACAGATATGTAATGACTTATCAAAGTGCTTGAGCTGTAAAATTACACCTTCCCCATCAGTTTGCATGCTTGGTAATTTTGAGGAAAGCCCTCTGGGGAATAAATAGTTTACATGGTTTTCACTGCACTATGTATCGCAAAGAAAACTATCCTCATGAATTGGAAAAGTAAGGAGAATCTCAGTATCAATCAATATAGAGATCTTTTGTTGGATCATATTAATCTTGAGACAGCATCTGCATCCACATCTGTTCGATCTTTGGGCTCCTTTGATTAGCACTATCACTTAGTGGAATGGGGGCGGTGGGTTGCTTCCTGCAGGGCGCAGTGGCTGGGTGGAGGGGTTCCTGGGACTCTGGGGCACTTGGAGTGGGGCGCTTGGTGGGTCTGACTCCAGGGTCTGTTGCCCCATAGGGAGGAGCTTGGGAGGCCTACGGGTGGCCCACAGCACCGCTTGCGGCGCTCTGGGGAGCTATGCGGGGGGACGTGGTTATGACCTGGTAGCTGACTGCTGTCGCGGGTCCTGGGTGGACTGGGGCCTGGGGTCTGGGGCGGCCGCCCTGGGGGCGGCGGGGCTGGGGTCCTCCGGGGGTGTGCTGCTGGGGTCTCCGGGCGCCCGGGTGTGCTGAGGGGCTGCGGGCTGCCTCGGGGCGGCCTCCGGGCGGGGCCTGGGAGGGGGTAGGCACGGGGCTCGGGGGTGCTGGGTTCTGTGCGGGTGGGGTTGCGGTCCGTGTGGGTGCTGTGGCCGTGCTGGCGGTCCGCCTCGGTGCGCGGGTCTGGGTGTGGGGCGTGGGAGTGGTGGGGGGGTGGTATGTGTTGGACAGGCAGTGCTTCAGTCTTCGGTCTGCGCTTGCTTTGGTAGTGGGGCTAGTGGTGGGGGGGAGGTGGGGTGTGGTTAGCCTTAGTTGGAGTGTGGTGTGTGGTGTGGTTGGTGTGGATTATGGTGGTGTGGTGGTGGTGTGTGCAGGTTTGAGTTGACTCTGAGTGGTGAGGGTCTCGGGTGGGGCGTTGTGGTGGGGGGGGTTTGGTGGACGTCTGGTGGGCTTGGTCGGCCCCTGTCCCGGTCCTGGTCCGTGTAGTCTCCCGGTGCGGGTCTCACCTGGGGGTGGGTTGGGATGGCTCTTGCGGGCTGGCTGGCCAGGGTCCCCATCTGTTATACATTTATTTAATTATATATTATTATTATTATTATTATATTATTATTATTATTATTATTAATAATTTTTTATATTTTTTTTTGGGGGGGGGGTTAATACAGTTGGCATGGGGGTGGGCTGGGGGAGGTAGAGGTGTTGGCATGGTGGGTGGTTTGGCTGGCTGCGGGTGGGCTGGGGTGCTGGCCTGCGGGGTGGTGGTGCCGGGCTGGAGGGTCCCTCGCTGGGTGGCTGGAGGGGCTTTCAGGGGTTCGGGGAGGGGGGGCCATTGGAGTCAGTAGGGAGCTGGCTCCCTGGGTTGGCTCCCCAGTCCTTTGCTCCCCATCCCCGGACTCCTCCCTCTGCCTGCTCCATCACGCCGCCACACATGTAGGTCCTTGGAGAGGGCGTTACTGGAGGTTGCCACCTTTTAGTGACGTCCCTCTCCCCAATTTTATCATGCATTTTAGACACTTTCACTCCAAACATTTTCACAACGCACATCCATGTAGGCCACGATATGGGGGGGGTGGGGGGAAGACGTGGGGGGGGGGGGCTTATGTTGTGTGAGCCTCGCCCCGGGCGGCTCCCTTCACCCCCTCTCGCATTTAGACATTGAGGGTTCTTCTGGGTAGTTGCTTGGAGGGGGGGCGCTGGCACCAGCTCCCTTCTGGAGGGGGGGGGGGCTGCCGTGCACCCCCTTCGGTGCTCCCAGTTTTAAACACACCAGAGAACAACATGCAACAACACAACATCTGAGCGGGCGTAGGGAGGATCGGGGGTCTTTTGCACACCCCCGATCTCCGATCGCGGCACGGAGTCTGGGGCCTGGAGGAGGTGCGGGCCACTGGGTACGGGGGTCTTGGCGGGGGGCTGTTGCGGCTGGCCGGCGGCTTACCGGATCTGGGGCTGACGCCTCTGCTCTCCCCAGGAAGGGATGGGGGCAGGGGTGGCTAGGGTAAGGTCGGGTGGGGAGGGGTTTTATTAGGTATATAGTGGGGTGATGGGGGGCTCTGGTCGGATGGCCCGTACGGGTCGTGTCGGCCCCCCCTCTTTGGGGGGCCTGGTCCGGGGGGCGCCTGGTCCGGGGGGCGCCTGGTCCAGGGGGCGGGGGCCGGGGGTCGGGCACAGGCAGACGTATTGTTGAATGTGGTGACCCCCCCCCCCCCACTTGGTATTTTTGGATGTGAATGCTATGTGGGAATGTGTGTAAAGCGTCCTTTTTTTATTTATTTTTTTTGGTGTCTGTGTGTGGCGAGTGGGGCACAAGGGAGGGATTGTGTGAATGAGATTTTTTTTTTTTCCAGGTTTGGGTTCGGTCCGCTCCCTCTCTCCCAAGATCATCTCAAGTCTTGGCTAGGTGCGGAGCCCATCCCCCCACGTCCTGCCCTCCTCCGCTGCGTTGGCGGGCGCCTTGAACCATCTGGCGCCTTGACGGTCCTCGGGTTGGGGCGGGTTCCCCGGGTGGGCGCCAGGCCCCTTCCCGGCGGTGGCTTCTCGGGGCCTGAGCCCCCCTGTGGGGCGGCCGGGGCCCCTGCCGCGGGGCGGGTGCTCGACCCTGGGCCTCTGGCCCCCAGGGCCATGGCAGGACCACTTCAGCGCGGCCGGCTGCCGGCGGAGCCCACGGGCTCGTCCCGCGGCTCTTGAGGGCGTCGGCATTGCGGTGGCTGGGGGATCTCCTCGGGGTGTCTCTCCTCTTTCCTCAGGGGGGGGTTTGCAGATTTCCTGTGAAGGCCCCTCTCGGGCGCACTGCTTTGGGGGCCCCTTTGGGAGTCCGGGGTTATGGGTTCCCTGACCCCCTGCCTCTGTGCTCGGGGAAGGTGGGTCTTCGGTTCTCCACAATCACTATCAAGCCATTTCCTTCTGGATAATTTTCACCTAAACTAGTGCACTCTCACAATCTCCCACAGGTGCTGGGTCCCAGGTATTAAATGTTTCACTTATATATAGAAAGGCTATATTTATTTACTTTCTTTTACTTTTTTTTTGGTATCACATTACACATGTCAGCTTAAATAATAATACATATGATTTAGCAATGGTATCAAGATGTTACACGATTGTATCTGTTGCTTTATGTCTGTTGTTGTGCTGTTCTTTTTGTGTCTCTTCCAGGTGATGGAGCAGACAGAGGAAGTTTTATCATTCTCTTCCTTTTATCTCTTCTTTCTTTCACCTCTTCTTTCTCTTTTTTTTCTCTTCTTGTTTTTTCTTTTACTCCTCCTACTTTCCCATTGTAGTGTCCATATAATTTGAAATTCTCCCTGCAGGAATCACAATAAAGCTATTTGCACGCACAAATCAAGCGGAGCATTATGGCGAAAGCTGTTTGCTCCACTTGTGAAAGTAAAATCTGTCGAGCTCTATTTGGCATTAAGATATCAATTTTTATTGCCACATTGCTAGACAGGACACTGGGAAAAAAAAAAAAAAAAAAAAAAAGAAAACCCCGTATTTCTGAACAAAATCTCCATTCTGCACATCATTGTTCAAGTTGCACAAGCATATCCAGCATCTCTTCCCAGTTGCACAAACACTGTCTGTCTGCTTAAAAGTGACAGAAAAACATACTCAGCCTGCCAAATAAGATTGTACTTTTCTGTACTGTTTTAAAATATTTCATTACACACGTGTGATAATCAGAAAAGTAATTAGTGGTTATTACTTATTACTGGTAATTCCAAACGACCTGAAAGGATAGAAATGCAGGAAAGTATCACATATTATATTGCTGACTGTGATTATGCACTCGGCAGGTTGGTGGTTTCATGTGCAAATGAAGCAACTGGCTCAAGTGGTTCAATGCCTCATGAGGCCTCATCTCACCATCACTACTCTCCTGTAACGGAAGGGCGAGCAGTAGATCCATACAGGAACACAGATTAGGCAAGCAGTGCACACAAGCACTGGGAATCAATCATGCAAGGCAGCAAGACGATCTGGCGGTGACTGGCTCTGAGAGGCAGGTATATGTACGCAAAATCCTAGGTGAAACAATTCGATGATAATTGAACGGCAGCATGTGTCGCAGACAGTGTGGTGAGTGGAGCAGAGCATTAGGAGGAAATAGCAGGCCAGCCAGGCCAAAAACAGAAGCAAAAGCAGATTGAGTGGGCATCTAAATCCTGTCCAATCACAGTACAGCAGTCGGACATCTCATGAGAAAAACGTTCTGCCCAGACATATTAAGACTAAGAAGGAAAACCCTCCAAGACAGGGCTAAGAAATTAAAATGAAGTCTTTCACTGTGAAAGCTAGAAAACTCGGTTCTCTTGGAGTATGTAGCAGACTTTATTTAATTAATCTATCTATACAGACACTTGGTGCAGTCAATGGTTCCTTCAAATGGTGCAAAACAGTTCTCTCTTTACTGAAAAGTAATTAATTGCTTACGTTTCAAAATTTTAAATACAAGGAATTTAAACTCAAGTTCTAGGGAAGACCAGAAAAAATTAACAGCAGATCAAAAACAGATGCAGTCATATATGTGTGTGTGTTACTTACAGAGGGTTCTGTAAAGGCTGGAGCGTTATCGTTGCTGTCTGTCACCTTGATAATCACGTCAGTGAATCCATTCAATCCTTCTCCCTCCCTGTCTACTGCCTGCACTCTCAGTGTGTACTGAGGGAATTTCTGTTAGATGAAATGCTGACTTTCATTACCAAGACACAGACAGTTAGCCATCAATGAGCTGTAGGACATTCTCTAAGATACTCAACACTTCTTCAGTGCAGATTATTTTTCTCCAGAATATAGATGTTTCAAGAAAAATTCAAGGCTTTTAGGTTTCGATTTACAGTACTAATCTAATTCTGAGAAATACGGCACATAGAATCTGGCTAATGAACAAATTACATTTACATGACAAAGAAACTAATGGATACTGTTCAACCATAAATTAAGGCTGTTAAACAGTAGGTTACATGTATTTGCAGCGCAAAGCAGATATCAACGAAGACACTCCTGGAGTGATGAGGAACAGTTGGACACCAGGAAAACAGAGGGGAACGTTATGCACTGTGTGTGGAGCAACACCAACTGGCTGAAACACAAGCAAGGCTAGAAACTGACTGGCTGCAATGTTGATCTTATCATTGAAGAAGCAGCTGGCTGTTACCAGCAGGTCTTCTGTATGTTAAGCTGCATAAAGCTGATCTCAGTGAGTATCCAAAGGCCAAGTCCTCCTTGGACAACCCCACACCAGCCTTCTATTGTACGTAGTCCTGATATATACTACATTCAGATGTCCAGGCAGCATCATACAATTCAGCTCTCAGGGGAGTTGTTGGAAGCTATTGGCTCCATGTAGACTTAGGAGCTTCCCTGTTGCCTGATCTTACACACAGCAGCAATAACCTGTAATGAAGATGAGGATTTTTTAGGTTTTTATGGTGGAGACGATAGATGCAGCTCCTGTGTCCCCTCCTTACAGTGGGGACACCTGAACGATCCTGGCAGAGAATCCAAGCATTTACCTGCTTTAACATTCTGGTAGCATGTAAGGCCATCCAGGGAGGATCCTTTGCAACCCTCTTCAGCAGACAAGGCAAAAGGGTTGTTTTGTTTACTTCAGACAAAGATTAAAACCAAGATTACGCTGACAGACCCTGAAGCTAGCTTTGCTTGCAGAACCAGGTAAAGGATCTTAGGACAGACTTGCTTATATTTTGGAGCAACTGAAAAAAAGGTCAGAAATGCTCCTGTATCTGGTGCTGTGCAGGAGTAGACCAGATGGATAGCAGAAGTGACAGCCCCGTTACCGTGTTAAATCTGGGTTTTCTCACCACAGAGTCTGACCCATGCAAAATTGGCTTGGTTCTACTGCACGTACTGATTATTGCAGGAAATTGTTCACTAGACTTCACCGGGTAGGAAGTAGTAAAGCTTTAGAAAAAGAAAAAAAGGAAATAGTAAAGCTGTGAAATGAACAGTACACCTCGATTTCCATTGCTCCTCTGGCAGCAATAAAATAGTTGGTGGCCAATATCGCTGAAAATAGACAGATGTTACTGGTGAGCAACAGACAATTAGAGCAGAAACCAGTCAGAACCAGCACCAACCCATCCTGCTGACTGTAGTGGATCAAAGAAAATGTGCTGCTAAATGATCAGAACCAGAAAATGAACTTGACTGCTGGTGAATACATTTGCATTGAAATCTCCAAGATTACTCTGAAAAAGGTTTCATATGACCTTATCCATGTTACACTGTAAATAAAATTTAAAAATTACTATAATTGCATAGTTCCATTAAGTATAGTTATACATGTAAGTGTCCTTTTGTCTACTGTTTTCCTACACAGGAAAAGTGTAGGTTCTGTTCTTATGGACTTTTTCAGAAAGAACATCCTGCCTTTAAAAAAAGTTGCTGTGATATCAAATAAATTATTAAACTGTTCTTAGTATTGGTATAGAGTTTGAAACTTTTGGTATAGACAATGTTCCATTAACGACTAATTAAAATACAGTGTCAAAATGAACAAAGTGCTCAAGTAAAACTCAAACTGGACCATCTATAAATCAAAATAAGATCTTTACTTTATTCTATAAAAATCAATTATCCGCATGGTCATATTCAATTTAATTCAACTCAAAAGTATTTTTTTAATCCCAAAGTGAAATTAAATGCTGGTGTTACTCATGTTATGGGGTTTCTTCATTAAGTTGTTGTAGATACTGATGGTTGCAGGCAGGAAGGATCTCCTGTAGCAGTCTGTGTTATAGTACATCTGGAGAAGCCTCTGACTCTCTATTGTAGCATGGCAGTTTCATGAAGAGGATACTCAGGGTTGTCCATAATGTTCTTCATTTTATGAAGAATCCTTCTTTGCACAGTCATCTCTAGAGGTTCTACAGGGGTCACCAGAACAGAACAGAGCAGGCATTCTTTAAGAAGCTGAACTTCTTCAAGTCAGTTGCTCTGATGCTGCTACCCCAACTGGTGTTGGCAGAGGAGATCCCACTCTTGCTGCAAACCCTGAAGTACCTAAGCTTCCTCAGGAAGTACAGTCTGTCCCTTCTTGTAGACAGCTTCACAGTTGCGTCTCCAGTCCAGTTTGTTGTCCAGATGAACATCGAGGTATTTATATTCCATACATTCAATTTTTCTCCCATTATGTTAATAGTGTTGGTACAATTCCTGTTTCTCCTAAAATCTACAATCATCTCCTTTGTTTTATCCATATTCAGAATGAGATGATTGTTTCCACACCATGTGACCAAGTGGTCCACCAGCTCCCTATACTGAGCTACCTGTCCATCTCTGACAAATCAAACAACTGCAGAGTCATTTAAATATTTCTGCAGATGACCGGAGTTTGTCTTGTATTGGAAGTTTTAGGTGTAAAAAGTGAAAAGGGATGGTGAGAGTACTCTGTGGTCCCCCTGTGCTGCTGACTAACCTGGTTAGACACACAACACTTTGGTCTCACAAACTGTGGTCTGTTAGTCAGGTAGTCTCTGATCCAGGCGATTTATATTTAGTAGAATTTATCACTGCAACGGTGTTTTCACAGGTCTGCCTAAAAAGTGGATCAGACAGCTGCAGCTGATCCAGAACGCTGCTGCCTGTGTCCTCACTAAGACTAAGAAAGTAGAGAACATCACCTCAGTTCTAAAGTCCTTACACTGGCTCCCTGTATCTCAGAGAATAGACTTTAAAAAAATTCTGCTAGTCTATAAATCCCTGAATGGCTTAACACTTAAATACATCACAGACTTGTTATCAGTGCATCAACCCTCCACACCACTCAGGTCTTCTGGCTCCAGCCTACTCTGCATACCTGGAACCAGAACCAAATAGGGAGAAGCAGCATTTAGTTCCTATGCTTCACTTATCTGGAACAAACTTCCAGAAAACTGTAAAAGTGCGGAAAGCCTGAGTTACTTTAAATCAAGATTAAAAACGCATTTGTTTAAAATTGCCTTTGAATGTTCAAGTTAAACTATTTTACTGTTTTCAAATGTTCTTTTTTTTTCTACACTCTATCCCTACTTGCTTTTATTCCTATATTGTAATCATGTAAAGCACTTTGCATTGTCTTCGTACTGAATTGTGCTATATAAATAAATTTGCCTTGCCTATACTCTGCTGTGGTTGTGTTCGGGTTCAGTCTACAAAACGTGACAGTAAATTCCTCACAATTATGCATCATAACAAATTTTCCACAAATTAAAAAAACACAACAAAAATCCTTCAAGCAGAACACTGTCCAACACCCGTTGATAAAATCATCCAAAAAAGCAACCATGATGAACAAAAAGTTAGAACTGAAGTTCCTTAAAAAAATCTGAGCTATTTCAATAGGCAGCCACAATTTCGCTCAATAATTGGTGACCATTTATTTGGTTTTAATGTTGTATAATGATTTTAAAAATTCAAATTGGGCATCAGTTTGATTCTCGCCCATTTTGTAAGCAGTAGAAGATTTTTTATTAAAGTCAAATTACTATTTCAGAATAGAGGAAGAGGCCCTCTAACATTTTTTGTTCAATAAATAAAATCTTGAGCATATTTGTTTGTTTCTTTTGAATGAAATGTACCAAAAGGATTTTAGAACCAAGGTACACATGAAACACAGATTTTTGGTACCTTTCCACCCCTACCATTTAAGAATGAGTTCAAACACTCGCAGGAAGCTTTGATGCATTCTTCGTTTGCACTTTACCAAATGTGCATTTAGGCCATTACTGTAATGATCTGAGGCAGTAGACCCAGAATTCAGCCGGACCAGCAGAGGTTTAAAAAAATGACTTTTATTAACAAAAAACAAAAGTCTGGCCAAAACCCAAAATGACCGTCGAACCAAAAAGACAGCAGAAAAAACAAACAAACAAAAGCAAGAACAGACAGGCAGAACAGGATGGCTCAGATCACTGGAGAAAACAGGGACAAAAATCCTCAAGCAAAAACACGAACTGAATATTGCTGAAGAAGACTCTCCTGTAAACTCAACAAGATGACCTGCCACTGATGTCTGTGGCCTGAATCGGAATATTTTACCTGCCCGTATAGTTGGGTTTTCACAAATCCAGTTGTTAGGTCTGAGAACGAATGTGAACATATAAGACCTGAACCTTGAAGCAGATGGGTTACAGCAGCAAAGGGCCACACCAGGTACCAATCCTGAGCAGGAATCTGAGGCTAAAGATCACGCAAACACCAAAATGTAACAATAATGAATAGCAGCAATAAAGTCTAAATTTCAGTTATGATATTAAGATGGTAGGGTCAGAGTTTAATGTTAACATTAGTATACACCCTGTTTGTGTAGTGCTTTGGGGGATATGATCTAGGCCTACTTAGTGGACACTGAGTGTCTGTGAACATTGGCCACATATATGTACAATATGTGCAAAACACACCACCAAATGTCAACATCTGCACCTGATAAAAATTCTCCTTATGAAGCATCTCTCCAAATCTTTGCATTTAGCTTTCTATCAGGTTGCCTGTGCAAATTCTCAGTCATCCGGGTCACACCATCAGAACTGCAAAGACTCCTGGATAGGTGGTAAAACGTCTTCAGAAAAACTGAACAAAAGTCCGGTTGCCTCTGATTTAAACCAGTTTGTGGTTTTGTTCAGGCTGTTGAAAACAGTCAGAAATCTCACCTCTCTGTCCAGTCCAGCAGCATTGACTCTGATGACTCCAGTTACAGGGTTGATGGTAAACATGGATTCACTGGGCTCCTCTGGCTGCTGGCTGATGATACGGTAGCGGATGATAGCATTGCCAGTAATTGGTTCATCAGCATCTGTGGCCACAACTTGAATCACCTTCTCACCTGATCAAGAGGAAACAATGCAGGTCAATAAGAATGAATGCCTTGTCCCAATTTCTACAACAATCAACAGATCTAATAGTGAAGCTGGGATGAAGAACATCATCCCCTACTGTTGTGAAATCAGCCAACAGGAAAGTAAGGTAAGATCAGACTCTAAGGCTGATCTAAGGCCAAAATAAATGTAAGGGACTGTTGCAGTCATGTGACTGTTCTGTGACTGTTCTCACAACAAGGGAACCAAAGCCCCCTGGCCACGCAATAATTGCTCTCTTTTGCCCGCTGCTAAGTTGGAGCAGCATCGTGGAGAACACTCTCATCTTCCTCTGCAGACTGGAGTTCAGAGAACCCCCACATATGCAGGATGGATCAAAGCTAAGTCTGCAGCCTATCTTCTGTGTAATCAAACGCCGGAGTAAAGAATCTGTCTATACCGACACCAGCCTTGTAATTTTTCTCAGCTGTTGCAGGAAATCTGAGTATGTTGAAGCCTCCAGAGAACGATATCAGCCATGCCGGGAAGGCCAATGCGAAGGTCCACATCGCTGGAAAGGCCGTGCAGAGAGCCCACACTGCGAGCCCCTATTACAATCCGAGCACACCCCCTAGCCAGAGGCCTATACAGGTTGCCCAGCCAGGTTTGGTTTCCCAAAGGACTGCTGTTACCCTCTTCACGTTAGCCGCCTGCTCGCTACTCAAGCAGCTGCTCAATGCCCAAAGTCAAATTGTTTATTTAAAATGCTTTTTACTGTTTATTTTTAAACTTTGACCAAAGTAAAAGGTCCTGGAGCTTATAGGTTAGCTTCTGCTAGCATTCTGGAAACCAAGCTTTGCAGAGGTGTTTGTGTGTGTTTTTACAGTTATATGAGACTTTATTTCCATCCACTTGCATTAGCGCCATTAGTTTCCTGGGTAACATTACTGCTACGGCCGAGCAAACGCAACTACAGTTTGTTTATAAACATAATATTTGTCAAAATCTAACAGTTTTGTGTATCAATAAGCGTCATAACTAGGAAAAGAAAAAAAATGGCCCGATCCGAAATCATCACCAGCCCACTGGGCAAGTGCCAGGTATGCCCGCCAGTTCAGCGGTGTATTGAGGTCTTTTCTACATAAGATGAACTTTGATTCATCATTCTGATGATGGTTTTCAACTATCTTATTTTGTCCTTTTTGTTTCTTTTACGTGTACATAGTTCCTTAACTTCTTTATCTTAATTTTGCTTAGTAGTTTAGTTAAGTTTCACTAGCCTCTAGTGGTGTTCTCTGGATGTTAGTTTTATTTCTGTTAATAAATTATTGAACTTGAAGAGAAGTTGTCACTCATTTATTCTATATGTGTGCAGAGAATGCCAGTGCTCGAATCACCCTTTCAACTATTGTATTAATATCAGCAGTTTGGTCTGATATTCACCGGACAATACCTAACAGACCGAATGTCATGTTTTGCATAGATGAACCAACTATACCACACACACACAGAGCTCCGTTTAAGAAAGTTTATTAAAGAGGGGATGGTTGTGGAAGAAGGTGAATGGAGAGCTGGTGAGACTTGGAGGTCGCTGGAGTGCTGTGGACGATGAGCCGTGGAAACAGGTAGCCTCCAGAGCAGGCTAGAACTTCCTTATGCAGAGGAGACAATGATTAATTCCAAAGGAGGTGGCCTTACTTGTGGCTGGAAGGAGCAGGTTGACACAGGGAGCTCTGACGACCGGACGTGGAAATATCTCCGATGGCCAGACTTGGGACTGTAGACACATTACCAGACGTGGGAAAATCTCTGGTAGATTGTGCCACAGACGGGTGGTGCTCAGGAGGACGTGGGAGCTTCTCTTGCTGAAGTAAAGGAGAATGAAGATGGACCAGCCGTGAAGTGAAGGTGGAGTGAGGCTTAAATAGGGAGGCTAGCAGGTGGATTGGATTCTGTCTAATTAGAGCCTAACGGGTGTGACTGATTACTGGAGGAGTGGAGGGTAAACTGAGCAAGAGAATGTTAAAACTGAAAACTCACTGGAAACAGGAGCAAGACAAAAACTAAACCATGACACCGAAGGTTATTTAATAAACATTGACTAACTTAAAACAGTGCGTAATGGCACAACACTGCTAATTATTTACATATTAAAGTGTGTTATTGAGGCAGGGCTGAACTGTGACAAAAAAATGGCCCCGGCATTTTTAGCAGAGACAGGCCCACCAGGTATTGATGGAAAGACGTTAAAGCCCATAAATGGAAACAAACGTTCTTGTGACAGTGCTTGGAAGCTGTCATTTGGTGCATATTTATTTGTCTAATAAATTTAAACCTAGATCATTCTCCCAGTCCAATTATTGTGTAAAGGACAGAAACCAAAAGGCCGTTTGGTCTACTTAACCTCCTGAACAATCTACAAAATATAATAGAATCCTGAAATTTGGACAAGTGACCATCTGTGTCTTTAACTTTGCCCCTCCCAAGGAGACATATTCTGTTCTCCCAGACAGGTATGACTGGAACTAGCTCGGGTAGAGTCAGAGAGGCCAATGTGGTGGTGGAGGCGCTGAAGGAGGATGTTGTGGTCGAATGTGTCGAAAGCTGCGGACAGATCCAGAAGGATCAGGAGTGATGGTAAGTCACTGTCAGGCGGCATCAGCAGGTTGTTGATAACTCTGACCAGAGTACTTTCAGGGCTATGGGCTGAACGGAAACTGGACTGGAATTTTTTAAGGAGTTTGAGTTGAGATGGTTTCTGAAGATAGTCTTGTGTGACACATGGATTTCCCATGAAATTGCTGCGTAGCTTCAACCAAGATAGAGCAGGGGTCTACCATTAGGAGCTAGACAATACAGCTGTGTTTCAGTATTTGACTGATCCGGAAGCCCGAAAGTGACATATGGACTAGACCCAGTGTTGTAGTCAAGTCACTATGCCTCGACTCCGAGTCCAGGTTCGAGTCACCAGTGTTCAAGTCCGAGTCAAGTCCAAGTCATTAAAAAAAAAATCCGAGTCGAGTCCACTACTCATCCGAGTCAAGTCCGAGTCGAGTCACTATTGATCCAAGTTCGTTGTAGGAACATGCCGTGACGTGTGATGTATGACATGAAGCAGTAACATTCCATTGCACTAATAACTCTTTCGCTGTAGTTACCCTTGGTTTTACTCGGTAAAACTACTGCTTTTTCCAAGTCTAAGACGTCGCCTAACCATGGTTTTTAAATATTGTTGTTATGGAACGTGCAACAGCGACTCGAGGTACGCTGATAGGCCGCATATGAAGGATGTTAAAGCCGCAAGCGGCGTCGATCGGCCCTCGCAGCCAAGCGCACTCCGGCCTATTGGCCACTGCCGCGGTGCCGGCCGGCGGGCGGGGTTCGCTCACCTCCGCGGTGCCGGCCAGCGGGCGGGCCGCCCGCCACCGCAGATGCTGTCACGCATTTTCCTCGCCCGTCCACCGGGCGATTCCCACAAACGCGTTCGGCAGCGTTCCCCCATTACTCACAACAAATCTGGTGAAGATCGGTCGATGCAGCGAGCAGATACAGCCGTTGGATAATGATAATGCATTTGGCCACCGGGCCGGACTAAATTATTCGGCGGGCCGGAAAATTTATACCGATTCCTGGACGGTGACTACAAACAAAAAAAAAAACGGCAGATGACGCCATGAATGCCGAGCAGGAGAAAAACAACGACTTACCTTCCTATCAACTTGGCCAGTTTCCCAGTCTTTCTAAGCCCTCGACACTCAAGCCATCGTTTGAGCTGAACGTTGGTATGTTGTTCCACAGTTCTACCAGTAAAATGGGCGCCTGGGACATCCTCTTGTGAAAGTTTAACAGCTGTAAAGTCGGTCATATAGTTTTATCTGTTGCATGTGTAATGGCTGGCTGCTACGTGCGCTCTTACACTGTTTGCCCAACCTTAGCGGCAAGGGGCGTTGCTCATGAGATGGTGACGTCACGTGCGCGGTACGGCATTTAGATATTAAAATCATACACCAAATAATATTCTAATGACATATTAAAATTATAGCCTAATGATATATAAAAAAAGTCGAGTCTTTTTCTCAATCTCCGAGTCAGAATAATCTGAATGTAGGAGTCCGAGTCCAAGTTCGAGTCATCAGTGCTCAAGTCCAAGTCAAGTCACGAGTCTCTAAATTTAGTTAATGACTCGGACTCGAGTTCGAGTCTCGGACTCGAGTACTACAACACTGACTAGACCAATGAGAATGTAAATATAGTGGTTATAAAACTGTTTCAGTTGAAAAAACATTGAGCAAATAATATTGTTTTGTACTATTATTTAGCTCAAATTAATGGTCTTTGATCCATGGCAGTATGTGGGATATGTAAATGGCAAAAACACCATAAGTAATTTCTCTCTCAGGTTTAAATTTGTGGGGAAAAGATGCACTGTGATTTCTGGTCTAGTGAGCAAAGGTCAATTATTCTGGTTTTACAGGTTAAAAACCACAAAATGATGCAGTATAAAATGATAATGCACTTAAAATGCATTTTCTTTAATGTTGCTTTCCAACTACAATTGTATGTAGTCTTTAAAGAGTGGTAACTTTTCAAAGTGTATTTTGAGGTTTTATTCCCTATCGTGTCTCATTTGCTCTCATCTAGGTTGACGCAGGGGAGACATGTCATTCCTGCTCGTCTATTATGACACAGGAAGTGACAGAAGCAACACTGTTTTTTTACTGTTCTTCTTTATTTCCCCTTACAGGTGTGTAACATTTCTGGAGGCAACACCTGTAAATCTTCAACTCCGTTTTAACACACCCAAGCAGACGACATCTAGTGGATATTGGTGTGGTAGTTTGAGTGTTTTCAATCGAGGGCACAAGCAATCTGAGGTAAACCTAAGGTACCAGAAGCACTGCAACCAAGGTTTAGCACACCAACTGTTGCTACAACAGAACACTAAGTTGCTATTGCAAAGAAGATGGAGTCTACCGAGATAGAGGCATTACAGCTGGAAATAATAGTGTCATGATATTGGCACTAGTGCTGGTTTGATTCACCATCTGATACACCTGTGCAGCTCCGCCCCATTCTCATTAGTCTTCACTTGATCCACATGCACCTCTGACTATTTAAACAGCTCTCAGATCAGTCACTAGTGGCAGATTATTATGAGCCACTTGTGAGTTGATTCCAGCGTTCTGAATGTTGCTTGCCTGTTTCTGCTTTCTGATTCTCTGAGCCTGCCAAGCCTGTCATACCTGATTGTTGTGCTGTCTGGATATCTGACCTGTTTTCTGTGCCCTGAGTCTGCCCCTGGATTCTGCTTTGGATTTTCCCTGGATCTCTGATCACCTAGCTCTGACCCTGGATCTGCTCTCGGACTTTGGGCTCTGGTTATTTCCCTGATCATCCTGATCATTACGGTTCGGACCCTGTGCCTGTTTCTCGACCACAGATTTCCTTTCAGTTCCAGGAGTGAGATCCTTCTATTTGTTACGATCGGACTCTGAATCACATTGGGCTTCACCAGTGACATCTCTCACCTCCTACACTCACTCTCCCTGTTGCTTTCCGGATTGTGAGAACTGGTTCCTGCTGATTCACTCTCGACCTGCAGCAGTTTTAATCTCAATAAACTGTTTTCTTAACAATATCTGATCTTGTCTGGCTGAATTCTGGGTCCTCTGTTTCCAGTCGTTACAAATAGGACTTTTGTGTACGCGGCCTGTAGACAGCCTAAAAGAACTGTGTGATCTCCTCACCAATGCTGGTTAAAAATTCAAGCATTTGAATTAATAAATTGTTTAATAAAGTCTAGTACAGACTTGACAATGATATGATTAATGAGAATAAGATCTAATAATTACACAATGACCTGACCAACTTTGTTGAATTCATTGCAAATTAAGCTCAGGGTGAGACCACTGTGAGCTCCACAACAAGCGCAAGGGACACAAGGCAAGACCTGCAAAACCTACCCAGGCATAACTTAACCTGTGCACATGCACAGGCGTCTTCTAGGATTACTATGCAGCGAAATATGACCAGGTTAGGATGTTCAGAAATACTTCAACTTGTCAAGTTGGATAACTTTTTTTTATTAAATTCTACCAAAGTTTGACATTGGTGAGAAGTTGTCTAGGAATTTCTTTTTCTGCATTTTGTTTGTATTTTAAAAAACATCATCGGAAGAAATGATAAGCATAGTAGATTTTTTTTGTCATTTCCATCAAGGCAACAGAAATGTTGACGTGGTAAACGTTTATCTCCTTTGACTTCTCAGAATAAAAAATCTTTAGTTTGAATTAGGGCTGTCAGTTTTAAGGCGTTATTACACCCTTTAACACTGGAACGCGCAACAGCGACTCGAGGTACGCTGATAGGCCGCATATGAAGGATGTTAAAGCCTCAAGCGGCGTCGATCGGCCCTCGCAGCCAAGCGCACTCCGGCCTATTGGCCACCGCCACGGCTCCGGCCGGCCGGCGGGGTTCGCACACCGCCGCGGCTCCGGGCGGCCGGCGGGGTTCGCGCACCGCCGGCCGCCCGGAGCCGCCCGCCCGCCCGCCGGCCGCCCGGAGCCGCGGCGGGGTTCGCGCACCACCGGCCGCCCACCACCGCAGATGCTGTTACGCATTTTCCTCGCCCGTCCACCGGGCGATTCCCACAAACGCGTTCGGCAGCGCTCCCCTATGACTCACAACAAATCTGATGCATATCGGTCGATATAGCGAGGAGATCCAGCCGTTGGATAATGATAATGCATTTCGCCACCGGACCGGACTAAATTGTTCGGCGGGCCGGAAAATGTATACCGATTCCTGGACGGTGACTACAAACAGAAAAAAACTGCAAATGACGCATGAACGCCGAGCAGGAGAAAAACAACGACTTACCTTTCTATCAACTCGGCCCGTTTTCCAGTCTTTCTAAGCCCTCGACACTCAATCCATGGTTTGAGCTGAACGTTGGTATGTTGTTCCACAGTTCTACCAGTAAAATGGGCACCTGGACATCCTCTTGTGAAAGTTTAACAGCGGAAAAGTCGGTCATATCGTTGTATATGTTGCATGTGTAACGGCTGGTTGCTACGTGCGCTCTCACACTGTTTGCCCAACCTTAGCGGCAAGGGGCGTTGCTCATGAGATGGTGACGTCACGTGCGCGGTACGACATTTAGATATTAAAATCATACACCAAATAATATTCTAATGACATATTAAAATTATAGCCTAATGATATAAAAAAAAGTCGAGTCTTTTTCTCAATTTCCGAGTCAGAATGATCTGAATGTAGGAGTCCGAGTCCAAGTTCGAGTCATCAGTGCTCAAGTCCAAGTCAAGTCACGAGTCTCTAAATTTAGCTAATGACTCGGACTCGAGTTCGAGTCTCGGACTCGAGTACTACAACACTGATGTGACGTCACATCCCATGATGTTTCTAAGCAGAGCAGAAACTTGAAGAGGGAGAAAATGTGATTATTGTGGAAAATATGAAACAGTAGAACATGTTATATTAGAATGAGTTTAAATTTATTAAGAAATATTCTGTATTAAAAAATACTAACAAAGTCTATTGTTTTGCATGTAAGCTTTTTGGTGAAGCTAAAGTTCTTGACATGCCCTGTGGCGGGGTATAATAACTGGCGATGTCTTTCAAAAACACTGAAGCATAATGAAACCAGTGGTTCTCACAAACGCTTATCTGATGTGGAAATAAATGGCGTCTCGTTTACGCCTAGGTAAGACTATTGATAGTGAACTGCAGAGAACCATGGCAGCTGAAAAAGCTGTGTTGACTCAAGTTATTGACTGCATACTCTTCCTTGCAAAGAGAAACTTGCCACTAAGGGGGAAAAATTCTCAGGAAATCCTAAAAATGAAAATTTTCTGGGAATCCTTGAGCTCATAGCACGGTATGATGTCACGCTGGAAGAACATCTTAGAAAGGCTCCCTCCAAACAAACAACTGGATGTCTGACACTCAGAATAAATTTTTAGATTCAATATCAGAATGTATTTTGGGTAAAATATCTTCCCACATCAAAGCCTCTATGTACTTTGCAGTGGAACTGGACTGCACACCAGATATTTCAAAGTAAGAGCAGGCCTCAGTCATCTTTCGATATATTGACACAGATTAGAAGAAAAAAGTCACTATTGCAGAGTCTTAGGAAGCAAAAGAAGTACCCAGATGACAATTCATGCACTGGTCATCATGAAAAGGAACCCACAAGGCACTTCAGGTGTATGGTTTTCAATGTTATTGTTGACACACTCCTGCAAGAGCTGTCTGAGAGGTTTTCCAATTTTCAACTTGTGTTTGAGAAATTTAAATTCATCACTAAAATGGAGCACATGACAAAAGCTGAGCTGGAGGAATCAGTGACCACATATGCCCTGATCATGTGTGAGGTTTCAATATAAATTATTCAAGAAATATACCCAGCAAGCTGTCTACTGAAGGGTTACAAGGCTCTAGAAAAGTTACATTTCCTCATTCAAGAGAACCTTGATTTGATATTTCCAAATTTGACAGTAGCCCTTAGAGTATTTTTAACCATGCCTCTGACAGTTGCATCTGCAGAGAGATTATTTTGCAAGTTGAAGCTCATCAAAACATACATTCGTTCAAATATGAGCAACGGTCGCTTGTCCCAGTTAGCAGTGATCTCTATTGAAAACAGTGTGGCACGGTCTATTTCATTTGATGCTATACTTGAAATGGCCACATGCAAAGTCACGGAATGTAATAGTTTAAATGTCATAAATGTTAAAATTCTGACATGGAGTCCAGGCTGTTAACACTTCATATTTCCGCTACAAAAAATGTTGAGCACTGAGTGCCACTCCTGTTATATATTTATAATTTATTAAACTTCTTATTTGCTTATGATTGAAATGATCACCTGATATAATATGCAACATAAAACAAATTCTATAATATGACTACTGTATTTTGTAAGTGCATAACTAAAGGAGGAATGCTGTATGAGACAGGTGGTGGGGGGTCACCGATGACACCTTTATTGCAGTAATAACTATAAGAAACAACACCTACCTTGAGATGTACCAGTGCCTACATCGTCTCCAGTCTCCCCCCAACACTCGACCCGTTCCAGTTTGCCTACCGACGGAACCGCTCCACTGAGGACGCCATCTCCTCTGCTCTTCACCTGAGCCTGGCACACCTGGAGGAGAAGAACACGCACGTGCGGATGCTGTTCCTGGACTTCAGTTCAGCGTTCAACACCATCATCCCACAGCATCTGGTGGGAAAACTGGAGCATCTGGGCTTCAGCACACCCCTTCGCAACTGGCTGCTGGACTTCCTAACCAACAGACCTCAATCAGTCCGGGTCGGACAGAACACCTCCAATGTCATCACCCTCAGCACGGGCTCCCCTCAGGGCTGCGTCCTGAGCCCCCTGCTGTTCACTCTGATGACACACGACTGCGTCCCCAGGTTCACCACCAATCACATCGTGAAGTTTGCGGACGACACAACGGTGGTGGGCCTGATCAGAGACGACAACGACCAGGACTACAGAGAGGAGGTGGAGCAGCTGGTGGGCTGGTGCAGAGACAACAGCCTGATCCTGAACGTGGAGAAGACGAAGGAGATCATCGTCGACTTCAGGAAGAACCGGCCTTACCATGCTCCACTGCTCATCAACAGCTCAGCTGTGGAGGTGGTCAGCAGCACCAAGTTCCTGGGGGTGCACATCACGGACAACCTCAGCTGGACTATGAACACCACGTCACTGGTGAAGAGGGCACAGAAGCGACTGTACTTTCTGCGGAGGATGAGGAGAGCCCGCCTGCCCCCGCCCATTCTCACGACCTTTTACAGAAGCACCATAGAGAGTATGCTGACCAGCTGTCTCTCTGTGTGGTGTGGAGGCTGCAGTGCCTCCGACTGGAAGAACGTGAGGAGAGTGGTGAGGACAGCAGAAGGGATCATCGGGGCTCCTCTTCCCTCCATTAAAGACATTTCATCGCAGCGCTGTGTGTCTCGAGCCCGTAACATCATCAGGGACCCCTCACACCCCCACCATAGACTATTCTCCCTGCTGCCCTCTGGAAAGAGGTTCCGCAGCATCCGTTGCAGGTCCACCAGGTTCTGCAAAAGCTTTTTCCCTGCTGCCATCAGACTGTTGAACTGCTGAAGTATAAAAACGGACTGTGTACCACACTCGACCCGCTAATTTGCACATATGTATGTATCCTTCAATATCGCTGCTGCACTTTTTCCGGAAACGTACTGCAAAACTGTTTACAATGCAACTGTCTATTGTTAAATCACTGCTGCACCTTACTGCATATTTGTTTACATTGCTTACATTGTCTTTACATTTAAATCTGCCTACTGCTCACTGCTGCACTTTATCCGAAAGTTAAATTGAAAGTTATCCTGTATTTGACTGTGATTTACCACTGCATTTTTCTTATCCTGTACTGTAAATTCACTGCAAGGTATCCTGTAGAGTTACTGCAATCTTTCTGAGCTGTATGAAAAAACGAAATTTCGTTCTGTATGCACTCTGTGCTACAAAATGACAATAAAGAAAGTCTAAGTCTAAGTCTAAGTCTAAGCCTATGCAATATTGGAGAACTGCTATGGTGAAATGCATTGTATATAAAACCGTTTGGGATAACAAGCGAATCTGTGAAAAATTTCTGTTATCCTGCAAAACATAAATTCATGATCCCTTCCAGATGCATGTTGGTTTGGCTGAGCAGGGAGAGCCGGCGTGCTCAAAGGGGTGGGCTTTGAACCCGTTAATAACTGCTTGCAGTTCTAGTTTATTTTTATGTTTTGTCTGCACCATCAACACCAAGTCAAATTCCTTGTAAGTGCAAACCTACTTGGTGATTAAACTTCATTCTGATTCTGCTCTGAATTTTGTTAAATATGCACTGTTAATAAGAAAAATATCACAAGCAATCACAAATGTACCATTGATTAGTTAGCTGTTTTATCTTTCTGTATATTTAATATAAAGTAAAAACAAAGTATTAAAGTTCAAATAGAAAGGAGTGCATCTAGCGCAGTTTTATCGTGTATGATGGTAGATTATCATTTTTTTTAAATCTATGTGGCTGGTCAAAATCGCGCTAAAAAAGCTCCAAGTAATAAAAATCGACTGAGTTTTACAGTATGCTGGGCGCCTCCAGGATCCGGGAGTCCGGCGAGAGCAGTCACGTGACGAAAACAGCTGTGACGTCACTGTTGTCAAACGTCTTTGATCGGCTGTCAAGAACCACTATTTCACGCACTGCTAAGTACTCTAAAAGGATTGTTAAAAAGTCATTAAAATAATCTATTGTACTGCTGCCAATTGTCGGAACGGCTTTGGATCAGGAAAAGGAATGTTTAGTTATCCGAAGGACCCGGTTTTGCGTCAAATATGGATCCGGAAAGTAAATAGATTAGACAAACATCAACCGGACAATCTGTGGCGTCCAAGCCGATACAGCAAACTATGTTCTGATCACTTCACGGCAGATTCTTCTGTCATCAATCGTGCTCTCGCAGCATCAGTTGGATTCAATATACCAAAGTTACAGCTTAAGCCAGATGCCATACCTACCCTGAATATGGGGCACCCCGAGCCCACGGGCACGTTGAAAAAAAGGTTGAACGTCTGCCTATGACAAATGTCAACGTGTTGAGGTAAAAATTAAAATATATAAATTTTAAAATTAAAAATATATAAAATCTAAATTAAATTAAATATATTAACATTAATATAGCTACCAAAATTGTATTTGTTGAATCTTTTTTTTCCCATCAAGTCTCTACACCTGCTTTTCCATGCTAGAGAGAAAGAGGGGTACATCCTAGAAAGGTTGCTAGTTCATCACAGGGACAAATGCACACAAACACAATTTAGAGTAACCCGTTTATTTGGACATATGGGAAGAGTCAGAGTATTTGATTTATTTTTATATTTATTATTTTTATTTTTTTGTCCTCCAGTTCTCTTGAACGTGACATTGCTGGTCAAGGACTGTAGGGTCTTCAGAGGCTCCAGGTCCACAGACAGTTTCTACAGAAACAGAGGGTTAAGATGTGAATTCATGTTTGCACTGCTAAATAAAGCCAGACTTTTAAAAATCAAATCCTTTCCAAAAGTAAACCGATTTAATTCACATGTTAGAAGTGAGGACATTTATAATAAGACAAAGACATTTGTATTTCAATATCTGCTTATATAGCTGCCCCCATGTATTTGTCTTTATTTTTGTACAAAAATAGTTTTATATTCTTTACAAATATCAAGCCATTGACTCGAAATTTTTTGAGATGAAAACTGACTGAATTGATAGAAAATAAAAAATGAAATAGTTAACAGCCAGCGTGTGTGTGTGTATATATATATATATATATATATATATATATATATATATATATATATATATATATATACACACCTGTAAAATATAAACAATCCCAATTCATAAAAGCTCACCAAAAAAATTTGAATTAGTAATGGTCAAATGGCTGTTAAGAAGCAATAATATTTTCTGTAACAATTAAGTTCTGCAATGTGTATATGTGATCTTTTTTGTTTTCAAAATGTTTGTTACCTTTTGGGTGTGTCCTTATAGCAGCCATCTTGGAACCTACCAAAGAGGAGGCCCGCCTCAAACCCAGCTCTTTTATAGAAAGGACTTTGTTTGCTGGACTTTGATTGGCTGGGCAGTTAATTGAGAAGGCGGGGACAACAGTATATAAGGAGACTGTTGGCTGTACCAAGGAGAGAGAGAGAGAAGGCTGGAGAGTCTGAAGGGAAGATGTCATGTTTTTCCCCTCTGTCCCTGACCTATGCTGTGCTGAGGGAGGCCTAATAAACCACCTTTGTTTAAACTACAGCCAACTTTGAGTTTTCCTTCCACACCTCGCAGCGTAACAATGGCTAATCTTAGTTTTTTGTCTACTACAGTACGAGGATGCTTAAAATTTTAAATCAAAAACACAAAAGAAGTAGCTTAGCGTTAGTTTGAATTTAATTTGACATAAAACCAATTCTATCGACATCACTCTTAGATGGGTCACTACTTGCAAGTAAAAAAAATCATAGAATCAAAAAACATACCGGTCAGTATTTGTTAGTCGTTGGGAATGGTCATCAACATCCTCTTCACTGGTGGCCTGCTAGCGTGGTCATCATCGCTACTCCTCTCCACTTTCCTCGGTGTTGTCCCGGAATTTATGCCTAACTATCGGCTAAAAAGCGTATGGCTGGACATGGCACTCTTCGTTTTTAACATCTAATTGGCTAGATTCGTATTCCTCGTTTAAGGTTAAAAATTTCTTCACAACGTTGAATGAATATCGACTCGCTATGTAAAAAGACCGCTTCCTGACTGCTTCCTGACTACACTGACGTCACGACATCCTACAGCGCCTCCCCGTAACTAAGATAGCGGGTCACGTGACTGAATGAGGAATTTTGCATAGTCTGCTATTTAAGGGAATTACTTTGTGCTATAAACAACAAATTAGTTTTTTTATCACTTGAGATATATATATATTTAATTTTGTACATACTATCAAATGAGAAACTATAAGTATGTGGTTTTCTATTTGAACTTTAACACTTATGGATGACGAGTTGTCAGTCAAACACTTCCTGACGCTGCTTCCCGTGTGATTGTGTCTACAAGGCCCAATCAGGAGGAGGCTTACAGAAGGTTTGTCTTTGCCCAACCTGTGAAAACACATTTTCCTTCGCGCGAGGAGAAAATCAGTCCGAGTGCAGAGATGCTTTCGAGAGCTCAGCCGTTCTCGAACGTGGCTGCTGGATAGAAAATCATGTGCAATCTCAGTCTCTGGGAAGCCTTTGCTTCCCAGAGACAGAGATTAGGCCCGTTTACACTACACTTTTTTAACCGAGCCGAGACCAGTCCGAGCTCGGTAACCGAGATAACTCATGTGTAAATGGTCAGCAGACTGAACTGGACCGCGCTAGACATAACCGGACCGCGCTAACTGCAGACCAGTTCCTGAGCAGGTCTCGGACTGTTTTTTTTTTATCCCGGTTGTCTGATAACGAAGAGCGCATGAGCAGACCGTGTCATCCTAGTCAGCTGTCCGCGGGTTTTCCGCCATGTCTGGCTGCACGTCCCGATTCACACTCCATTCAGACAAATTTCAGACATTCATAATAATACTAGCTTCCTTACCATGCCACACGATTTCCAGAGATGATTCTGCTTAACAGTGTGATGAACCTCAGCGTCTGTCGTTATTTCCTGTGTCTGTAAATCCTTATTAGACGTTTGTTTGTCTTATCCACGTCCCAAAAGCCGACTCAGTCTAACTACAACATCCTGAATGTTACGGGTGCCGCCATTTTGATTTGTTGGGTCCCGCCTTCAATCCCAGAGAGCAGCAGTACCGCAGATTGCCACTAGGAGGCAAAGAGCAACCAAGGAACCGGGATAGTGTGGTGTGTACACGGTCGTCTCGGCTTGGTTAACTGATCCAAGCTCAGCTTGGTCTCGGCTTGGTTAAAAAAGTGTAGTGTAAACGGGCCTATAGTTGATGCCATCAGATAGGCTACTGTTCCAGGGATGCAGTTACATAGCTATTAAGAGGCAAAAAGTGACCTTACATAGCACACCTTGAAAAGGATACTCAGAATTATCTAAACCACTGTCATCAGAAACACAGCATGAAAGAGACTCATAAGAGCTTTCTTACCCATACTCTACACCTAAGACAGAAGATTATGTTTGTAAAGTATAATATATGATCCAGTGCTAATGCAGAACATGTTCTTCCATACAGTTATGACTGGCTTGCAGAAAGATAACATAAAACGTGATCTTCAGCAAGCTGGTGTTTCTGATGAACATCTGCTTGAAAAACAAAATATTGTATATGCCTATGAAATAGAGAGGCAAGATAAGAAAGAGAATAAAACACACCAAAGCAATACAAGAAATAAAACACCAAAGCAGTCTGAACATGCCACCATTGAGAAGAAGGAGAAAATAAACAAGCAGGGTCTGTCATGTTTTTAGATGAACCTGAACGTAACCACACACAGAGTACAGTTTTAAAGAGAGTTTATTGGAGTAGATGAATAGTGGAGGATGATGGCTAGAGTTCAGACCAGGCTGGAGCAGGAGGCTGTTAGTGGCTGGAGCTGGCAAGCAGGATAGAGCCTGAGCACGGAGGTAGCAAGACCAGCAGCACGGCAGAGTGGAGACTTGGGAACCAACAGCAAGACCAGCAGCACGGTAGAGTGGAGACTTGCAATCAGAACCATAGCAGGATTTAACAACACGACTGGGTGAATACTTGCAGGACCGGAGAGAGAGCAGGACTAGAACCACAGCAGGCAGGCAGAGATGAAGGGAACATGGGCTGGATGAGAACAAGATGAGGTGAGCAGCAATGAGCAGAATCAACAGGAGTAAACAGAAACCAACAGAACAAACCGACAGGGGAGGACTGAATGCAGGAAGCTTAAATAGGGAGCCTGACAGGTGTGCTGAGTGCTGGCTGATTAGTGGCTGACAGGTGTAGATGATTACTGAGGTGGAGAGGAGACTAGGTATATGGAGGGTGAAAAGTGCCCTGAAATGTGCATGGTGCAGCAGACAAAGCTGCACCATGACAGGGTCACATTAAGAGTCAAATGGATATTCTTCCAGAACACCAGGAGATGAAAGCTAATATGACGCTCCTAACAGATCTTAAAGCTAAAGTGTCTTCTATTAAAAAGTCTATACAGCAGCCCACTAATCTACAGAGGCAGCACCCAAATCCAGGGTCAGGACCAGACTTCACATGACCTCAGTCAACAGCAGCCTACCACGACCCATCACTGACACACAAGGATGCTTGATATCAAAGTTGCCCTCAACCCTCCTCAGAGCAATACAGTTACTTGCAACCCCCTTCAGGACATCCCAACTCCTTTCAGCATATCATCATCATCCTTCATCTAATCAGAGTTATAGGAAACAGCATAACTAGCATTATGATAGCAGGGCAGGAAGAGACCACTTCATCATCAGTGCCCCAACTCTGTGCCCACTTTGGTGTAGGTGGGACAAAGGTGAGGCTTAGATAATGTGCATTATGCAAACATATGTTGTATTGTTCTGAGGGGTGCCAGCATGAACACTGGGTTGTTCATAGGAATCAATGTTCAACAGATTGATGTAGCAGAGTCCGATCCACACCACAAAAGAAAAGTTAAATTCACCCCACTAGTTGAAAAGAAATATCTCATTGCCATAATAAAGGTAAGCAAATTAGACTTTGTGGGACTCTGGCTCACAATTGACTGTTGAAAGCTGAACATCTGCCACATGTGCCTTTGAAAGACATTTCTGAAATAATTGAAAACGATGACAATTTAACTCTCATTGCAGCTAATGACAAAGATATGCTGTACCTAGAGTGGATAGAGTTCACATTTAACTTAGCTGCAGAAGGAGCCCCAACAACAGAAGTTGTTGTTCCTACCCTGGTAATCAATGGCCTATTTTTGGCTCATATTTTACTGGACTTATAGTGGATACAGAGCTAAAACAAAGCAGACACCAATAAGCAGCAGTAAATCAAAGCTGTCCAAGCAGATTTTCCTGATTTTGAAATGGATGGTGCTGAAGTCTTTGTGGCTAGAATTGTTGCCAAATAGCAATCCCTGAAGTATAGTGTAAAAATGACCAGAGTGCATGTCTCAAAACATACATTTGTAAAAGTAAATGCCATGTTTTGACACCACATTTGCAGGAGGAGACAGCTTGGATCTTTGAGCTTAGTGTCAACCCAGAAAGGCTGGGAATTGACTGACACTCTCATGAAAGTGAGGAAAGATACAAAACCATTCATAATTGTGGACATGCCAAACCACTGGACTAAAAGGTTTGGAATTCGGGTAGATGCAACCCATATTTTTCCTTATTTTTTAAAGATAAAGAACATATCCCAAGATATAGAAGATGCATATTTGAGATATGCAAATTTAAGATTTTTTTGGATCAGGACCGCTTAAAAATCCAGCGGTATCTAGGATACCATTTACTATCCCTGGAGTATACGGTAAAAATCCAGCACACACATTTTCAGAGGATCCACCCAGGATATTCTTGTATTTTAGCGGGATTTTTCGAAGATTTTTCAACACGTATCCTGAAGTAAATGCTGACATCCGCGGCCTCCATTCTCAGAAAATCCTTGCTGGCATTCCCTTGTACAATTCATTGGATCTTCTGAAGATCTCTTGAGATTAAGTATCCTGACCCCATATTCTCATGAGATCCTATTAAGGATTTCCTTGTATATTATATGAATCCTTTGAAGATTTCTCATTATCCTTATGCATTCTTACATATCCTGAACTTGTATTCTCATAAGATCCCAAATTGGATTTTCTTGCATATTTTCTTGGGATGTTGATACATATCCTGTATATGCCCAAACCCTTAAACAATCCCATCTGTGATCAGGGTTCTTGCCAGCTGAAAATTGTTAAAGTTACATTGAAATTAGACTGTTACGCTCATTTTTATTTTGATGACTGTTACGGTCAGTACGGCATGGATGTTTGAGAGCAACATAGAAAAGTCAGTAAAGCTCTTGAAGGTGCGTCAGCGCAGCTATAAACCTCCCGAACAAAATCAGCTAGCGCTAGCTATTATTGGCTTGACGAAAAGCCCCCTTTGAGCTGCACTATGCAACGCTCCACTGCAAGAATGAACCCAGCAAAACGACTCACCAGCCTCCTTCCCCTCACACACACCACCACTGCCAGCCACCAACCATCACGCTGAAAAAAAAAATCCTGATCACCCTATGGTGGGCTAGCTTTAAACTGTACTTCAACCTTTCCCTAAAGAGCTCCCTGGCACTTTTTGATAAAACCAGTAAGTTTGTCAGCCCTCCAAGCTGGTGGGCTGACTTTCCACACTGCGGTGTCCTCTTCATTAGTTTCGTCATCATTCATTTGTGCCCCACCACCCCTTCCTTGTATAAAACCATAAACCATTTTTTAATAACATTTGAGTTCAGTTTAACTGAGTTCTCCACCCCCAAAATAAGTTCATTTTAGTAGTTCTTTATCTGTATCTGATGCTGTATCAAACTTTAAAGAGTCTGTCCCCCTTTTAATTTCCTCAGTATCACAAAAATGCCCAGCAGATGGCAACAATGTTGTTTCTTCCCATTCATAAGTTGACACATTTGTTGACGGTGTCACTTTCCTCGTTGCGTTTTGTATTAGACAATATAGCCCCCTTGAAAAAGAAGGTCATTATTCTCAGGAAGCTGGCTCCCTGGTTTAATTTAGAACTGTTTTCTTTGAAGCACAATGTTAGGAAATTGGAGAAAATTCATCTAGAGGAATCCTACCTAATATGTAAATACAATCTACTGTTGTATAGAAAGACCCTTCACAGAGTTATATTCCTTCAGTTCTCAGCAGCAATGACTTTATGGGATTTTTCATTAATAAAATTTATTCCATTAAAAATAATATCATTGGCATCCTCCCAAAGACGATTACCTCGTCCTCAGTAAGTGAGGCAGTGTTGGAGGAATCTTTAGAATCTGATGAGTATTTGAACTGTGTAGAGTCAGAAGAGCTTTCTGAGCTATCTAAAATTTCAGCTTCATCTAAACCGTCATCTAACTTGTATGTTAGACCGCATCCCATCGATCCATCGTCTTCCGCTTATCAGGGGGCGGGTCACGGGGGTAGCAGCTTTAGTAGGGAGGCCCAGACTTCCCTTTCCCCAGCCACTTGGGCCAGCTCCTCTGGGGGAATTCCAAGGCATTCCCAGGCCAGCCCAGAAACATAGTCCCTCCAACATGTCCTGGGTCTTCCCCTGGGTCTCCTCCCAGTGGGACGTGCCCAGAACACCTCATCAGTGAGGCGTCCAGGAGGCATCCTAACCAGATGCCCGAGCCACCTCAACTGGCTCCTCTCGACGTAGAGGAGCCGTGGCTCTACTCTGAGTCCTCCCTGGATCACTGAGCTCCTAACCCTATTTCTAATGGAGAGCCCAGAAACAGTACGGAGAAAACAAATTTCGGCCGCTTGTGTCTGGGATCTGGTTCTTTCGGTCATGACCCAAAGCTCATGACCATAGATGAGGGTAGGAATAGATCGACCAGTAAATCGATAGCTTTGCCTTTTGGCTCAGCTCTCTCTTCACCACAACGGACTGGTACAGCGCCCGCTTTACAGCAAAACAGCACCAATCTGCCTGTCAATCTCCCGCTCCATCTTCCCCTCATTCGTAAACAAGACCCCAAGGTACTTAAACTAGGGGTAGTACATCCTCCCTAACCCAGAGTTGGGCACTGCTCTGCTGGTGACCTGGGTGCATGCTCTGCTGCTTTATAATGGAATTTTTATAGTAGTGTTTTATGTGTGAATGCAGTGTGACGCATAGTTTGGACTATGTAGCAGCCAGAGTCTGTAACCCAAATCAAATTTCCTTTGGGACAATAAAGTTCATCTAAATCTAAGAGAAGGCACTCTACCCTTTTCCGGCTCAAGACCATGGTCTCAGATTTGGAGGCACTGATCCTCATCCCGGCCATTTCACGCTCGGCTGCGAACCGTTCCAGTGAGAGCTGTAGATCACGACACGATGAAGCCAGTAGAACCACATCATCTGCGAAAAGCAGAGACGCGATCCTAAGGCCACCCAAACGGATCCCCTCAACACCTTGGCTGTGCCTAGAAATTATGTCCATAAAAAATATGAACAGAATCGGTGACCAAGGGCAACCTTGGCGGAGTCCATCTCTCACTGGAAACGAGTCCAACTACTGCCGGCAATGCAGACTAAGTTCTGGCACCAGTCATACAGAGACCTAACAGCCCTTATTAGAGGGCCCGGTACTCCATACTCCCGGAGTACTCCCACAGAACCCCCTAAGGGACACGGTCGAATGCCTTCTCCAGATCCACAAAGCACATGAAGATTGGTTGGGCAAACTCCCATGCACCCTCCAGGATCCTGCTGAGGGTATAGAGCTGATCCAGTGTTCCACAGCCAGGACGAAAACCACACTGCTCTTCCTAAATCCAAGACTAGACTTTCCGATGGACCCTCCTTTCCAGAACCCCGGAATAGACCTTACCAGGGAGGTTTAAGAGGGTAATCCTCTATAGTTGGAACGAACCAATCCCACTTTTTAAATAGGGGGACCACCACCGGAGTCTGCCAATCCAGGGGAACTGTCTCTGATGTCCACGCACTATCGCAGTGTCATGTAAACCAACACCGCCCAACAACATCCAGAGCCTTAAGGTACTCAGGGCGAATCCCACTAAAAAGAAGAAAGAAAAGAAAACAACGCCACAGGTACTTTTATTCAAGCTTACTCTGCTACTTCAACCTAGGGCTGGAGCTCACCAGTCGATAACTTTCCATCTAAAGATTTAGACATCACTGACTGCATGGCCCCAATTAAAATAAAGGTTGTTTCTGGGAAGAAAAAAATCTCCTTGGAGAAGCGTTCCAGCAGTTAGAAGTGAAAAAAGGGAGTATTAAAAAGCTGAAAACAGGTGGAGAAAGACTAGAGTCCATGTTCACTATGACATCTAGAAAGAGAAACTTTACAGATATAACTTAAACAATAAGGGCACATAAGGCCCGTTTACACTACACCTAAAATCCGAGCCATGCCGAGACCAATCCGAGCTTGGATCAGTTACCCAAGACAAGCCGACCCGTTTACACACCAAGCTTATCTCGGTTCCTTGGTTGCTCCTCGCCTCCTAGTGGCAATCTGCGGTACTACCGCTCTCTGAGATGGAAGGCGGAACCAGTAAAACAAAACAGCGGCGCCCGTAACATTCAGGAAGTTATGCTTGATATTGTGATATTTCGGTGTTTGCGGAGAGTCAGGGGAAGAAGGCAACCATTGGTGAATTTACTTGAGAAAGTTGGCTTTTTGGGAAGTGGATGAGACAAACGAACGTCTAATAAGGATTTACAGACGCCGGAAACAATGATAGACGCTGAGGTTCATTGCACTGCTAAGCAGAATCATCACTGGAAACCGTGTGGCACGGTAAGGAAGCTAGTATTATTATGAATGTCTGAAATTTGTCTGAATGGCGTGTGAATCGGGACGTGCAGCCAGACTGCCGGAAAACCCGCGGACAGTCAGCTGACTGTAGTGGCATGACGCGGTCTGCTCATGCGCTCTTTATCAGAAAACCGGGCCAGAAAAAAAAAAACAGGCAGAGACCTGCTCAGGAACTGGTCTGCAGTTAGCGCGGTCCGGTTCAGTCTGCTGACCATTTACACACAAGAGTTATCTTGGTTACCGAGCTCGGACTGGTCTCGGCTTGGTTAAAAAAGTGTAGTGTAAATGGGCCTATAGTATGGAGTCTGTAGGGTCACTCACAGGCTATAAATTCACCCAACCTTCTTGTGGGATACCAGGGTAAGTAAGAGTCACATGATGTTTTATGGTTGGTAAGCTTCACAAAGGTTTATGATTTAAAAGCAATTATGATTTAAAAGGTTTATGATTTAAAACCAAACACGCAGAGCAGCATTCAGTTCCTATGTTCCACTTATCTGGAACAAACTTTCAGAAGACTGTAAAAGTTTAAATCAAGATTAAAAACATTTGTTCAGGATTGCCTTTGACTGTCTATTTGAACTGTTGATTGAAACATCATTAGTTTAAGTTTATAGCACAACTGTTTTTAAAATCATTAATATTTGCTTTTAGTTTACATTTTCCCATGTTTTATTTTGTTTAAAATTTTCTACATTATATTCCAACTGTTTTTTTACTTGCTTTTAATCTGTTTTATTTTCCTATGTTGTAATCATCTAAAGCACTTGTACTGAAATGTGCAATACTAATAAATTTGCCTTGCCTTGCCTTCATCCAGGAGTATAGGGATGTTATGCTTACACTCCTCCTTTTCTAAGTTTCTAGCTTTCTCCTCAGCTCTGATACAACAGAGTAAGATGGCCTAAAACATCCATCACCAATAAGTCTTGTGGTGGACTTTTGGTGACCTCAATCAGTTCCTGGTTTAATTATTTTTTCCAGTGCCCCCATGAAAAAAAAACATTGGCCCCACCCTGGCCCCCCTGGTAAATCTGATCTAGAACCACCTCTGGACAGAGGGGTGTGTGAAAAAGACCAATGCAACCATTCAGTCTAAATGGCATTATTGGTCAGAGTTTTTATAGTCCAGCAGCTCTCACAGAGCTCAAATTTTTCCCTTTGATTAATGCCCCCATTTTAGACATGATTAATTTATCCTTAGTAAATGAATATGTACCACAGGCTTTTAAAGTAGCTGTCATTGAACCTTTACTTATTAAACCATCTCTTGATCAAGATGACTTAATAAATTACAGACCTATATCTTATCATCTTTTCCTATCTAAAATCTGTGAGAAAGTAGTTGCTAATCAAGTATGTGAACATTTACAAAGTAATTACCTATTTGAAGAGTTCAGTCATGCTTCAGAGCTCATCATAACACTGAAACAGCTCTGGTGAAGGTCACTAATGATATTGTCATGGCCTCAGATAATGGACTTGTGTCTATACTTGTCCTGTTAGATCTCAGTGCTGCATTTGATACAGTTGATCACAATATTCTCCTAGAAAGACTTGAACATACTATAGGGATTAAGGGGAAAGCATTAGGCTGGTTTAAATCTTATCTGTCTGACAGATTCCAGTTTGTTCATGTTAATAATAAAATTTCTTCAAACCGTAGGGTCACTTGTGAAGTACCACAGGCTTCATAGCTATCTATCTATCTATCTATCTATCTATCTATCTATCTATCTATCTATCTATCTATCTATCTATCTATCTATCTATCTATCTATCTATCTATCTATCTATCTATCTATCTATCTATCTATCGATAAATATTTTTATATATATATGTATATGTGTGTGTGTGTGTTAATTGGGTTTGCATAAATATTGATTTCTTCGTTGTTGTGAGAAAGCAACCAATAGATTTACAGGTTTTTTTTACTACTCTTTATATTATGTCTATGGTTGTAACGCTTAAGATCAGTTCCTTTTGGGTGATTTAATTTCTCCTGTATTAGGATTGGTCGAGGGGCGGGACTTGGGGTATATGCGAGCGGAAAAAAGCACAGACATATATACGTAGATGCCTTGTTGGGCGCAGGTTTGCACGTCGAAGTCACAGCCATATTGTATATGACAGAAAGTAGTGAACGTCTATGTTCTCTGTATATATGTTTTAAGTATTTAGATATAGAAAGATATAGATGGATCTTATATATACTTGTAAAGTACATATGGCACTATGAAAGAGTTAAACACATTAAAATAGTAGCCCCCCATTTTAATTTAATGTCCAAGGACACTTTCTGTTGGTAGTTTAGCCAGCAGAGAGCACTCAGTGCCGCCTGTACCAGTTGCTGACACTCTGGCCAGGAGTAGAAGTTGGCGAGCGCTAGATGAAGCAGTTTAGAGCATAGACATTATATAATAGTAGACACCGCATTGACTGTCCGGCGCAGAAATTACGGCCGTCATCTTGGGGCGGTCGACATGCTACCCTTACCTGCTGGTTTAAGATGAACAGACGAAGGATGCCTCAGCACTGTGCGGCAAATTTTAATCTGAATCAACGGACTATTGACATCAGGGCTCGAGTGATATCTTTTCACAGTTAAAATTAACAGTTAAATGAACAGATATTATTTGTATTTTGATTCTGTTCGGTCTCTCTTTGAGGTCAGTCGTGTTTCTCTGCTCTCCGCTCCTTATCTGCCCTGCCCCCCCTCTCCTGCTTCATTTTTGTGTCTCTGTGCAATTTCTTCATAGCAACCGAAAGCTCGGAAGCCGAAGCTAAGGAAATTATGGATCTCGTCAGCTGATCTCTCAATGCTATTGATCAAATGTTTTAAACTGGAAAGCAAAAGAAGCAGATCCCTGCTGGATTTACTGCAACCCATGTGCTCCAGGTTTGCTCTCTGCTCTGTTGCTGGACTGCCAGCTACCCTGTGCTCCAGCAGTCCTACACCCCAACAACTGTCTCACTCTGCACCTTTGGTCTGACAGCAGCCCTGCATCTCCTAGCACTCTCTCCACTCTCTTCCAGTCAGCCTGCTCCTGCACCCATCATCACCAGTTCAGTTACTAATTCTGGTCATCGTCATTCTACTCATTACTTTCTGCAATAGAACAAACTCTGTGTGTGCGTGCTCTGTCCGGGTTCACTTAGACAAATCATGACACTTACATATACCTGTTTCAGCCAACTCCTCCCTGCCAGAACATCACTTCTCTTCCCGTCTCGTCTCATCTCATCTCATCTCATCTCGTCTCATCTCGTCTAGTGTGACGTACCCTGCTTCTACCAGTTCCTTTGTGCTCAGCTAGCTTGACTCTTCGGTTAAAAGTTGCCTTTATCTGGGTGCTGCAGTTCTGCCTGTTTCCAGTGAGTTCCAGCTGCTTGTTCTGGTGGTTCCTCAGTCTACATTGCCTGTTCTGGTCAGCTCCTGCCTTCATTCTGGTTTAAGTCTGTCACTGCCTGCTACACCTGGTTCTGCCAGTCACCCCACCTGCATTCTCTGGTCTCCTGCCCATTACTGACTGCCTGCCTCTTATCCACTCTTCATTTCATTGTAATGAACTTCTTAGAACTAAACTCTGTGCCTGGGTTCTCCAGCTCTATCCTTAACAACCCTGGAGTTAATTTGCTCCTTGAGTACACAGAACTGCTTCCCTCTCCATCACTGACAATAGTACAGTAAAATCATCCAGCTTTGGTACCTTTAAAAATAAAACTCAATCAGTTACAGTTAAAGTATGTCTTTTATACGACGGAGTATTAGGGCCACACATGAAGAGAAAAAATATTTTTGCCATGACGAGATTAAACTCGATATGTCGACTTTAAAGTCGTCATGTCGACATTAAACTCAACATTTCGAGAATAAAGTTGAAATGTAATGTCGACTTTAATCTCGACGTGTCGACTTTAAAGTCGCCCTGTCGACATTAAACTCGCCATTTCGAGAATAAAGTTGATATATCGTGGCGACTTTAATCTCGACATTCCAAAGTTTGAAGAAAAGAGCAACCGCGCTCCACAGCTGCAGTCTCTGCGTTTTAATTAAGTGTGAAGGTAGTCTTTGCCGTGCTGCAACTGTGTAATCATCACTGGAAGCGGTGACCTACCAATAACGTCTTTTTCTAGTGATGCTTACCCGGGTTCGCAGTTCTGAATTTGAGATTCTCGAAATGTTGAGTTTAATGTCGACATGGCGACTTTAAAGTCGACATGTCGAGTTTAATATCGTCATGGCAAAAAAAAAAATTGTCTTCATGTGTGGCCCTAATACTCCGTCGTACTTTTACAACACGGAAAGGTCCTTAGTGTTTTTTTTATGTCTGCACCTCTCTAAACATAGGTGCTACATACACTACACTGCCAAAAGTAGTTCCTCTCCCATTCAAATAATCCAACCCCTTCCTTGGCCACAGGTGGATAAAATCAAGTACCCAGGCATGCAGACTGTACTCAGAGCATCTGTTGCCCCACAAAGCAGCCCAGAAGCCCAAGACAGAATCATAGTTAAAATATTGAATTAAGGTTTGACACCATGAGGTGAAGATGTTTCCCAGAGCTCCATAAAGTAGTGACAAAGTACATAATTTTAAGCAAATTTTAACTTTGATATATAAGTTGATTCAACATTCTATGCCAGACTATTGATTATAATGGATTTCCTGATAAGTTTTCACTGGTGACCATCCTGCCTGGCTGCAAACAAAGCCTCAAGATTTCCTGGCCTGCTGGCACCATTAGCAGCTATACCCACTGTGTTCTTCAATATTTTTGTAGGATATACAATATGAATCTGCACACGAGGAGTGGAGATTGGAATTGTATATTTATTTGTGCCAGGACGGACATTTGGTTGGACATCGTCGCTGCCTTCAACTGTCTGCACTTTTGCAATTAATAAAAGAGATACATCTCATCCGAGACAAAACCTTAAAAATCTCGGGACTAACGTGTTAACAGCTAGCTCCAAATGCTTGGAGTAGAACATGGCATTTTCACACACAGAGTGGAGTGTGTGGATGAACCGGGAGCTGCCTCGCTTAACTGTATTAACCAAGGCACCTGAAAGCTTGAAACACAATATCAGTGATAAACTGGACTTAAAGATAGACACTGTTACTGAAGCACTGAGGTCTGAAATCTCCTTGGTGACAACTGAAATGAAAGCTACACTGTCTACTTTCCAAACGTTCGTCAATGCCCAGAGAGTCACTATGAAGTATTTGTAGCAGTCAGCTACAATTTGTAGTGATAGCATCGCTTCTCTATCATCTACAGCAGGGGTTCCCAAAGTTTTTTAGCCGCGCACCCCCTTCCTTGTCCCAGCCAGGTTAACGCACCCCCAAGATTAATATATATATATATATATATATATATATATATATATATATATATATATATATATATATATATATATATAAAACGTAGAAGAAGAACATTTCATTTTAGAATTATTTGTTATTTTCCCTTTATCTCATTATATTAATAAACCGCTAGGATTAATCATTCATTTTGGCAACACTGTCTACAGACACCCATACAAGGGTATAAAAGGGTAACTAACTCATTTTCATGTCAAGTTTTATGATTTTACATATGTTAACCTCATCAATTCCTGCAGCTATGCTTGGATGTTCATTTACATTCCAATAATAACAAGTAAAAGGTTATTGATAATATATCTCTGATGTTTGACATTTTGCAACAATATACACAACCAGACATCAGATTCTCTGCTCAGTGAAACCCATGTTGATGCTCAGCATTACACCTATACAGACATTTATATGGATTACTTGTACTTTAATACTTTAAGTAGTTTTATATCTGGTACCTTTATACTTTTACTTGGATAAAAGATTTGAGTTGATACTTCTACTTCTACAGAAGTATTTTAAACACTAGTATCTATAATTCTACTTAAGTAATAGATGTGAATTCTTTGACACCTCTGGAAATTAGACGAAGCGTCCCTGTTTGATAGACTGCACCAGTCCCTTAGAGAAAAACTCAGGACTGGGGTCCCACCACACCCACTGACCATCAAAGCACACTATTTTCCTGTGAAGGAGCAGCTATTGCATTGTGTAGCTAATGCTGCTCCCTCCTTTTTCAAGGCAAGCAGTTATCCTTTTTTCCCAAATTTACTACAGCAATAGCCCAAAAAAAAACGTTCACAATTTACCCTTGCTAAACATTTTCTTCAAACCTGGGATGAAGTTTACACTATTCGACAAAGATCACACTTCTTGATGGAGCTAGGTTTACTGATCAACATTTCCAGTAGCATAAGTTTGTATTTACAGTCCTGATATATGGCTTTTTGCTCTTTAATTTGGATAAAATTGTTAATGTAGCAAAATTGATATATTCTGGTTTTGTTAAATGCACCTATAAAATGCACCCTTCACTGGGTCCTGCCTAAAGCTCTAAGCATGTTAACAGTTTAGTTTGTAAAAGGTAAAACATTTTCTTTGTGTGCTCAGAATCAGAAACCAGTGACTTTACCTGTTGGTGAGGCCCCTGGAACTTCTGCCACATAAGAAGACTGATTAAAAACTGGTTTGCTGTCATTTTGGTCAATTACATTGACAGGAACATCCATGGGTTCCTCTGCAGCTCCGGTACTTTCCAATGCCACAGCATGTACTTGAAGCTATAAAAACGAAAAGTTTAACTTATTAAGATATTATATTTTCAAACTATGTTACAAGCAAAAATTCCATTTATTCACATTTTAATAACTATATTCAATATCTTTATTCACAGATTGATAAAATACACTAAAATAGTAATTATGTTTTTATTTGTGTATTATTTCTAAAAAACCTGAGAATTGTTTTAGAAAGTAGTTATTCACTTGTCTGCAGCATTTACAACCATCTTTAACAAACCAAATCAAATAGAAAAGCATAAAGTTTCAAAGTAGCAGAAAAAACACTTACGGGGTACATGTTTCTTTTTTCTCTGTCCAGTTCCTGTGTGACATACAGATTACCAGTGTCCTTGTCCATGGTGAAAAGACCAACAGGAGGCTGATCTGCTCCTGGACCAGTGATGCTGTATTGCATCGTCATCATTTTAGCTTCATCAGAGCATATCTGGACAACACACAACAGGATTGAGTTGAGAGAAGTTTAAAGCAAAAAAAAAAAAGTTGCTCTGCTGCCACCAGACTTTGCTTTGTGTATATTGTTTAATTTATTTTACCTCTTGAAAGACAGCCCAACAGGCCAGCAAACATTAATTTTATTTAAGTATGGGACCAGAATTCAGCTTTGCTGAACAATTCAACAATAGTATAAATATTAACAGCAATCTCAATTAATCATACAAATACAAGGTAGAAATAAAAGATCCAGGATGAAGGGACTGGATGCCATTTTCCCTAGTTAAACATTTTCCTTCCTCTTACCTGGGCAATAAACTGGGGAAACGGTCCTCTGTGATTCTCAACAATACTAAGAGGAGGGATAATCCATCTCTTCTTCCTCTTCAGCCCTTGACTAGATGTGGGGAAATCCAGGATGGAGATCTGAGGATCAGCTGCATCCTAAGGAAACATGTATTTTGTCAGTAAGCTACTGACGCTGTAAATGGCTTTCAGAAAAAGATGTCAAAGAATCTGAAAACAAATACATCCTGATATCTAATTTAAAACAATCAATTTGCCATCCCAGGTAAAGCTCTTAATATGGTTTCCCTTTGGACTAAAAGCTTCAAATTAATCAGTTGTAAAAGGTGAAACCATTTATACTAGTTGTCACAAAAGCAATGTGCAATGTAAAAACAGGAATGAAAGAATAACTACCAAGCAGATAATGAAATACTGTTCTGCATAAAAAAGCATTTGTTCAACAAATAGGAAAAGTTTGACCCAACAGCAAATATGGCCATATTACCATATTTGAAAACGTTCCGCCATTTCTATCATATCACACATTTAACTTCAACTCCCATAATAACAATATTATTGTTAATATTAAACATGCAACTTTTTACATTTCAACAAAATTTCCCCCTTTTCATTTATCCCTTAGGGAGCAGTGTGCTATCGCTGTGTGGAGTCCAGCGTGCATTCTGGGTTCTGCTCACATACCATGGAATTTGAACCAGGAAACTTGAGCCACTCTTCCACTGGGCCTTCTCGATTTTGCCTGCCCTACTCGGCCCCACCCCACTCAGCTTTAATTGGCACAGGTTGTTTTTCAACCAGCCTAGAAATGTCTGGAAGAGGGCAATACCTCTTGGAGATGGGGCCTTGAACCCCAGTCCCACATCTTGTTTGCAAATTAACACTTTAAAGAACTCTGTGAGAAGTGGTAAAGAATAAAAAAATAAATCATTATAAATGTCAAAAATAAATACAAATTGTGTTTTTACATTGTATATGTGAGACTGAAGGACTGTGTGTCTCACCAGGTGGTCAGCAACACAGGAGCACCACAGGGGATTATACTCTCACCATCCCTTTTCACTACATACACTTCCGACTTCCAGCACAAGTCCGACTTCTGTCATCTACGGAAATACTCAGGTTACTCTGCAGTTGTGAGGTGTGTGAAAGATGAACAAGAAGCTGAGTACAGAGAGCTAGTGGACTGCTTTGTGGCATGGTGTGGAAACAATCATCTCTTCTTGAATGTGAACAAAAAGAGATGATTGTAGATTTCAGGAGAAACAGGATTAGCTCAAACCCAATTTCCATCATGGAAGAAGAAGTGGAGGTGGTTGAGGACTATAAACACCTCAGTGTTCATCTAGATGACAGACTACAATGAAGACGCAACAGTGAAGCCATCTACAAGAAAGGACAGAGCAGACTGTACTTTTTGAGGAAGCTAAGATCTTTCAAGGTTTCAAGCAAGATGTTGAATGTCTTCTATAAGTTTGTTGATGAGAGTGGCATCTCCTCTGTCATCATCTGTTGGGTCAGCAGCATCAGAGCCAGGGACCTTAAAAGGCTCCACAACCTGATAAAGAAGGCTGGTTCTGTTCTGGGGATGACTGTGGAACCTCTGAAGATGATGATGCAAAGAAGGATTTTGCATAAAATCAAGAAAATTATGGACAATCTTGAACATCCTCTTTATGACATTGTCATTGGAAAACAGAGTCTCTTCAAAGGTTTCTTCAGATTGGTTGTAAAACGGACCGCTACAGAAGATCTTTCCTGCCCACAGCCATCACCATCTATAATACCTCCTTGACAAAATTAGTTACATCAATATTCAATTTCCATTTGGGATAAATAAAGTATTTTGGGCCAAACAAAGCTGGTAGAAAGTGGGCTATGCAGCCACCACTCTTAAACATAACTCTGAAAGGGATAATAGATAAAAAAAATTCCTTTGTTGTCCCACAATGAAGAAATTTGAGCATGACAGTGACACAGACACAGAGTAACACACAATTTATAGGAATGACAAAACAAGATAATCTAATCCAAAGTTAGTTCTAAAGCAACAGAATGAATTTATCAGAAAGCCCAAAATAAAAGTAAAAATAAATACCAGTTAGTATTGCACAATTATTGATAATATGACATTTCCAGGTAAAAAAAATAATAATATTCAAGTTTTCGTAGTAGTTAAGGTGTGTGCAAGTGTAGTTTAGCATTTCAGAGAATAATGATAATCAGATAAGAAATGCAACATACAGCAGCCAAGTTACCCAACGATGTGAGAAAATGCAGTATGCATGATTGTCCTGCAACATCTGTGTGTAGCTAAGGCATGTGGAAGTGTACCTTCGTATCTGAGATACAGTGTAAACGATTCATAATCAGACCAAGAATCCATGCAACTATTAGGTTGTAACACTTATCGAGTCACCTGTGAGAGCAGCAGAGAGTATAAAGTAATCACATATTTTATTTCTGAAAGTGTAAAAGCCTATTTGGGGCATTTTTAATATGCAATTTTGCAATATATGGTACAAGTAAAAACATGCTTCTTTTTTTTTTTTCAAGCACTTTTCATAAATTGGAATGAAAACATCCTGGTGCCATAATATGTTAAACTCTGGTCAATAATGAATGAAACAGGGTACAATTGAAGTGTGCTTCCATCCAAACTGTAGCACAATTGTTTCGAACTACAGATCTGTAAACAGTACTTCAAAGTACTCTGTAAACTTACGTTTTTTCGCAAAAACATAGGACAGAAATAAAGATGTACTGTTAAGTAATTTTCAAAAATAAAATAAAGTGCACATTGGGCTATGAAATATAGACTTAATTCAAATAAAATAACTGACAAAATAATAAATAAGTCTAATTAAATGTACAATAAGTGGCTTCCACGTTCATCTCATCAACATATCATGATATATCTTGAATATTTTCAAAATAGTTAAATATTCCTTTGCTTTAAAAAGGAACTGCAGCAGCTATAAATGCATTCCACATGACTTTCTTTGTCTTGTTTGCACTAAGCCAGTTGCTCAAACGCACAAGTCAGTTAATATTTTCAGATGATAGAGACGTTCATTTCTTCTGGACAACATGCCCAGACAGTGAAAATAAACTCTCACACGTGTTACGCCAGTCAGGAGGTGACAGACTGCATTTCCCATGATGCAATGTGGTCAAAATGGCCACCAACTCCCGTCATGCAACACGGCCCAAAAATGGCCACCGACTGCAGCAACGAGATAACGTTACTACTGAAAGGTATAAAACTAGATCACACACGGTGATCTGCCTTCTTTTGGCACGCCGCCATCTCAAGAAGACACCACAGCTGTTCCACGCTGTGGGTTTTCAACCCCCACACGCCACGTGCTCCAGTTTCTCGCTGGACCGAGATTTGTCGAAGCAAACTCCATTGCCTGCTCTGACGATGCAGGAGGTTGACTAAAAAGTACTTTTGAATTCCCTCTGATCAAAGACTGAGAGCCGTTTGATCTCCCGGTGATCGAAAGAGGACCACGCTTTTGTTTTGGCCGAACAAAGCGTCTTAAACCCAGAAGAAAAAGAGACGAAGGGACTTCTTCTCCCGCTTCCCTGCTGTCAGACGCGCCGGCTGAGCTGAACCAGATCCGCGGAAACCGGAATGCTCCAGGACACTAGCAAGGCATCGTCAGAGTAAAGAAAGATTCCCCTTTTCCTTTTCTTTTTATTTATTTTTCACCCACAAGGTGACCATAGTGTGCCTGGGCAGAAGTTAGGAATTTAGTTTTAATTCTTGTTTACTCCAAGACGGAGTGTTTTTAACTGTTAAATATTTTCTGTTGTATGTGCATGCATTATGAAAGTGATTTTGGCTGTGTTGATTTGTGATTCATAAGCGACTCTGCCGCGGGTCGATTTTTCCATCTTTTTCCCTCTCTCTTTGTTTCTATCTTTGCATAGCTCTCAACTCTCATGCATTGACCGTGAGACACACGCATTTCACTAACTTCACACGCTCACACGCAACACATGACATTTCACACGCAAACATGGCATTTCTCACGCATAAAAATCACAAAGCCCATCTGGGCTGCGGACGACAAAACTCCGCCTTCTGCTGAGTTGTTTCGGCTTCTTTCACAACTTGTGGCCATCAGTAATTCCTGCTGCAGTTCGTGTTAACAGAGCAGCAGGAAGAGCGATCAGAGTTATGAATAATTTTAGTCTTAACAGTGGTGAAAGTGAGCAGGTGTTATGCTCAAAATGCATGCCTGCCGAGATATGCATCCCCTGTCGAGGGAGCGTGCCTCGCTCTGTACAAATGAATATCGACGGAAAACGAATTAAAATACGACCAACGGAGCGGCTTGTTCCTCTATTAATTATATAAAAACGTTTAAATGTACTTCTTTTGGCAGATTCGTTTACAAAAGAACGGGTGTTATGAACAACATTAAATCCAAAGTTTTTATCCGAGGTACGGTTGATTTATTTGTTGTGGTCTCTTGTCATTCACACACAACAATAAACTGTGAGAGCCGACGTGAGTTTTGAAACTGCAAAGCTTTGTCTTAAGCGGAAGATCAATCGTGCACAGCACACAGCAGCACAGCGTTCATAGACCAGTGTGATGCATTCGTGAGCGTCAGAAAGCTACGGTGTATTCAGGAGCATGGGACATTTCAAACTTACAAGGAAAGAGGCATAAAACGGAATAGAACTTAACTCATACAATAATCTATTTATCCAGAAACAGTGTGGGCTTTCTTACAATACTGAATGCTCTATAATTGTATTTCTGTTATGTTTTGATTCTGCACATCTGCTAGCTTTTTATTCTGAAAAATCTATAATATTACAGCAGCAAATTATCAAAGTTTTTCAAAGCCTGTTTAAAAGCTCCAAATGGGGCTTCAGATCATTGTTTTACAGGGCAGAATTTGCATTTGCTGACCCTTGTCCTTTAATTACAGATGGATATACAGGAATACAGTCATACAAGTGTCAACTCCTCTGAGATAGCAGGGGATGCGTTTTCTGGCAATGGGGCTGCCAAAAAACGCTGTTGGTCTCTTTCTCTTTTTAACAAAAGTAATACATGTCTAAATGAGATGGAGTTGAGACTCCACCGGCTCTTCCAGGGTCCAGTTAGCCCTGCCCCAAACAAGCCCCGCCCCCAAAATTAGCATAATCTCACTCTTAACTTTTGATAAAAGTTGAGAGGTCTGATCTTTGCCTGTCCTTATCAGTTCAATCTCTTTGTGTTGAAACTCAGTTTGTGGTTTGTTTAAACTCCTCAGCCAAGCCGCTCCCTCTCTGAGCTAGGTACCACCCCACATTAGCGTAAGCGTGGTTACGTCATTAGGACCTCCCCTTACGCATCATGCAAGGTGATGCATAACGGGTCACGTGTCATCATAGTCGCCATCTTGGGAAGGTACAGTGTGGTTAAGCTGTAACTAGCTTGCTGAAAAGCGTCTGAAGCGTCCATTCCCGTTCTCAGCGCTTTTTCTGCCTTTCAATGCTGCGATGTCAAATGCGACGTCTTGAATGTGATGTTTAAACAACTGTGAGTTGAACTAAGATTTGCTACCTCTCATTTTAATAATTTTTTTACTTTTATTTCCACATATACTTTGCATGTTTGGTTTAGTAGCGAGTAGAGTTCCAAGGTTGTTGAATCAGAGAATTACTATAACAGGGAATTGCCTTTGGTTCAATAAAAACCACTGTATAGTAATTGTTTGTGTTCATTCCAATTCATAGTTGCATGGTCTTTCAGAAAATAGAGTTACCACTTTTTGTGTTTAACATCTGACATTAAAACAGAGACATTTTCATTGGATTGGTGATAAAAAGGGTAACGGTTTAAACTCTAATTGCGGTTAGAAGTTGAGTTATCACTGTTGCTGGATAAATCTGATCAGTCAGAACCCGATCAGATAATTTTGTTCCAGCACAACTGAGTTCATAACAGCTAATTAATAAATGCATTAGTAATATAAATCATTACAAGCTTATAGCTCTAGCATCACTACCATTTGCATCATATTTTGTTTTAGCTACTATTTGAGTTTGAATGACTTATTATTAAAATTTTAATACCAAACTTATAATTATTAATAATAATCATATTCAATCAGCTTCTGGCATAACACATGGTACAGATGTAACAGGTGTTGCTAAGTACCTGTGAGCAAGACAGGCTATCTTGCCGTGTGCCCCTTCATATTTGGACCACCACTACAGAGGACATTCTTTTAGGCCAATAATGGCTTCTGCTTTGTAGCGCTCTACACAGCTCTCAATCAAGTCCTCATCTTAATCAGATGATTCATGAAGCATGAGAGACAATTTTTTATAGGTGGTGATGTCTCTTGATCTCGCACTGATTGGTCAGGCATCTACCTCTCCTCCCTCAGTAAATCAGAGATGGACTGCCACACCTCAGACGTCTCAGATCCTTGAACCTGGGTTCAAGTGCACTTGCTATTCTCAGTCAAGTTATGTATGGAGTAAAGCTCTCCTTAATTTTGGCCATGTAGGCAGGGTCATCTTCAGAGACCTCCATCACCCTTGACAGATGGCATAATTCTGGCAGCACCACAGAGCAGGAAACAAATTTCACTCTTCCCAGAAGATCACTGATGTACCTATCAATATGCAAAAAAAGATGAAAGAAACTATCTTCTGAGACATTTGTCTAGATTTTCTAAGTTGAATAAATGTGATCATACGAAGTTACAAGTGTATTAAGCAAAACTTTAAAAATTACCTGCAATGCTCCAGAACTCCCTCCAGTATTTTTTAGCTTATCCGGCTCAGCAGGTGTTGGTATAGTGATGTTAGTAGGATGTAGAGCAAGAAAGTCTCTCAGAGGTTCTTGATTTCTCAGTACACTGCTGCTCATCTCCAGAGTCCTGTTCTATCTTGTAGACGCATCTTGTGTGAGTGGCTCAGTTTTTTAAATTGTGAGCAATCTGCTTCTGTTCTAGCTCTGCAGCGTTAGAAGGACTATGTTTAAAATGCCCCACTAATTGTCTGCATTTTGCAAGCGCGTTTTCAAAGGGACTGTTTTGCAAAGAAACAGTGATAGATCGGTGGATACTGTGTGTGATGCAAGGCAAATGATCGAATAGCAACTGTCTGGTTGCTGCTATCATGTTGCAAGCACTATCTGTTGCCAGTGTAGTGACTTTATGCTCAATATCCCACTGCCTTGCTACCTGTATAAAGTGCTCGGCGCTTACGTCTGCAAAGTGTCTCTCATCCATTTTCATAACAGTCAATGCGTGCAACTGTAGTCTCCACTCAGGGCTAAAATAATGGGCCGTCATCCCAAGGTAGTTGTGATTACCAAAAGAAGTCCAGTAGCCACCGGTGAGCGCTACTGCGTTTGTCTGCCTCAAAAGTTTGAGCACTCTAGCCTTATTTTCTTCATACAAGCTGTTGATCCTGTTCAAAGTTGATGCTCTCGAGGGAAGTTCATACATTGGATCATTGCTTGCAATGCGAATGATTTCAAGCAAACCTTCATTCTCAGCAACGTTAATCGGCCTGCAGTGGGTAGCTATCCAGTTAGCTATAGCTATTGCCTGTTTTTTGTTATTTGTGCTTTTCATGGGTTTTTGGTGCACATTATTCAGTGTTGTCTGTCTTTTTTTTCTCGAATGTTTATTTATGGTTTAACTCACGCCCGCCGACAGGGGGGGACAAACGGGTCAGTTGTCCCGGGCCCAGGACAGAGGGGGGGCCCAAAACGGACCCTCTGATCATTAAAATGGTCAGTGTCAGTCAGCGCGCGCACTAACTGCAGCAGCAGTAGTGTCACGGCTCTCTGCTGCTCCCCCTTCCCTCTCGTACATGGCTCAGTGGCGCCAGCCAATCAGCACGCAGGCTCACTCTGGCCCGCCCACTCAGCTTCTCTTCACTCAACACACAAACAACCGCGCGGCTCCTGTTCAGACTGGGGGAGAGACCGCACAGCGGAAAAGCATGAAGAGGGGAATAAGCGGCGTATAGCTTTATTTTTATACCGTAAATGAAATCAAGCTGTATGTTTTGTAAAAAGCCGGTTAAATGCAGTGGAAACACAACACATTTATCTAAGCACGTGAAAACCATGAGCAAGAAAACATCAAGAAACAGAAAAGGAGATGAAACTTCTCTCACTGCTCCGACAGACCCACAGACTGACGTCACTGACTGAGGCGTTTCAGTCCTCCAGAATACATCCAGGTAGATAAGAGTGGCCATCTTCAGCAGCACTTCATGTTAACTTTCAAAGTAGATATTATCTATCATATGCTACTGGAGCCCACAGAGAAAATGTAATTAAGACCTTTTAAGAACCTTTTAAGAAGTACATATATCCTATTAAAAAGTGTTATTTAGCTAATCCTTTATTTATCTCATGACGGGGAAATTTATAGGATTAAAGCAACAGGCAGGTGCACACAACACAGACAAAATTGCATAAGGATTGAAAGATATGAGGTGGATTAGGAAGAAAAAAACCAAACATAAAATTATTATTATTATTATTATTATTATTATTATTATTATTATTATTATATATTTGTAATAATAGAATAAAATTCACAAAACCCGAAAGGTCAACAGTTTCATGATACATCAAGCTAACATGTCAAAAGTATCTGTGAATGTTGTGCGTTTAATGGCAAAAAGAAAGCATATCGTTTTTTGCTAGAAAGAGTTTAATAAAGGCGTAAAAAATTATGATCTAAATGGGATTTTTATGGAATTTCAGAAATCCTCTAAAAAGGGTCCCGAACAAATCGCTGTAACTCAAAAAGTATGAGAGATATCAAAATAATTCTTTCACCATGAGTATCAGCAGGCTTTTGAGGACCATGAAGCTCACTTTTTTACATCGATCAAGCTTCGATTTTATGCCAAAAATGTCTGACAAAACAACAAAAACTTTAGACAAATAGTTGGAAAGCTGAGGACAGAGCCAAATAGCGTGGATCAAATGGAGCTTACCAAGCTCCGCCCACAACTGACCTAAAAAATCTGAAGTCTCACAAACAAAGCCTCGCGGCGCTTTAATTCTATGGAAGTTTCTATGTAAACATGGCGTCTTCCACTTGGACTGATTCTTTGCGGAGTATTCCCGACTCGATTAGTGCGTCATTTCTGCCTGATTTTGAACAAATATCATCTACAACAATGGACAGAGGAACTAACAAGTTCATGTCATCATTTTTGGATGAGTTAAAGGTATTTGAGCCACGCGATGCCTCCAAAGTTGTGCACGTCACAGCAAAATGCTTTCGGTTGATGAGGAAAACGGCAGACCCTCACACCCTCAGCATTAATATAGATGTGGACAAGATAACTGATGCCTATTGTTCTTGCAAGGCTGGGTAAGTTGTGCATTCATCGTTTTGTCTGTTACTTTTGAAATCAGTGGATAATTCCTGTGGTTTGTTGGCAAATGTTTGTGTGGCTAGCCTGATATGCTGTACTTGGTGCTAGAGTGGCTAACACGAGGAACAGTTTCGTCCAAAGCCTTTTCTGCTAAAATAAAATATTTAGTGTATGTCAGATACAGTACACGTTGGACATTGATCTGTTTAGCTAACGTAAGACTGTGACTCTTTTTCGTGCGCGCCTAGCTGTATGCACTCGCGCTCCGTCTGCTGGTGTCGGATAAGGATGGGACGCTGTTGGCCCATCCCCGCCGACAAAATGCTAATAAATAAAAAAATAAAAAGCAATAAGTATTATTTCTTTGCGTTAAGTATTAAAGCAAAGCAATAATACTTACACCAGCACACACTCCCTTGTTCTTGTTGATCCTACGATGGTTGAGCTGCTCATGTGGTCGTGCACAAGCTTTGATCCAAGCCCGGCATTCTGCTCCTGATTTTGGAAATCTGTGAATTTTCCGACCACAAATACGATCAGGATATCTGACATCACCAGCACAGATACCCCACTGGCAATGGAGAACCATTATTTTTCGATTGTTGATTCGAAAACTTTGTGCCGGTATGCTAGTACAGTCGTAGTCTAGCACTACATTAGCTTGTGTTTGTGAGACTTCTTCGCACGTTGTAGCCACTCTATGACATAGAATGGGCATCAGCCAATGAAAAGCGGCCCCTCTGGTAAGGTCCATAGGCTGGTGCATTGGCTGACGTCACTTCCTGTTTGCAGCAAGGCGTATTGTGTTACTTCCTGTTTTCACTGCATGAGCAACGGTTTGTTGCTCCAGATTCTCTCGCTTTTATCTTTAATCTCTTTGCTGTAACATCTGTTTCTAACACATAAGCACTCTTAAAACATTTTCTGTTGCTGCACATCACGCTTGGGAACTCCTCGTGTTTCACGGTTTGCTCTCTTGGCGTGGTAGAAGGGCGCTAGCCTAGCTTTAGCCTAGCCTAGCTTTAGCTCCACAATGGCTTCCCCTCCTACTATTACTTCAGCTTCTCCGTCTCTGACTAAGTCTCCCCTTATCTCCTGCTCTCTGTGTCAGATGTTTAGCTATTCCTCTGCCTCCTTTAGAGATAATGGTACTTGTAATAAATGTAGTGTTTTTGTAGCTTTGGAGGCGAGGGTGTCAGAATTAGAGACCCAGCTCCGTGCTATGGAAAAACCAGCTGATAGCCGCCCCTCTGCTAGCGCAGAGCCACATAGACCTAGCGTTACTTCACTTAGTGGTCCTCCAGAAGCACCCGAGCAGCCGGGTAAGCAGGCCGGCTGGGTGACAGTTCGTAGGAAGCATAGCTCTAGATTTCAGCCCCCAGTTAACCACCAACCCGTCTGCGTTCCTAACAAATTTTCCCCACTCAGCGACACACCCGCTGAGAAGCCGATCCTGGTGATTGGGAGCTCAATAGTCAGAAACGTGGCACTAGAGACACCAGGGACCATAGTTAAATGCCTGCCAGGGGCCAGAACGGGCGACATAAAATCTTACCTAAAACTGCTGGCTAAGGATAAGCGTAAATACAGTAAGATTGTTATTCACGCTGGCGGTAATGACACCCAGTCACGCCGATCGGAGGTAACTAAAGTTGGTGTTGCTTCGGTGTGTGAGTTTGCTAAAGCAATGTCGGACTCCGTAATTTTCTCTGGTCCCCTGCCTGATCTGACTAGTGATGACATGTTTAGCCGCATGTCATCATTCAACCACTGGTTGTCTAGGTGGTGTCCTTAAAACGACGTGGGCTACATTGATAACTGGAGAACTTTCTGGGGAAAACCTGGTCTGATCCGGAGAGACGGCATCCATTCTACTTTGGATGGTGCTGCTCTTCTTTCTAGAAATCTGGCCGGATTTATTAGTTCTCCTAAATGCTGACAACCCAGGGTCCAGACCAGGAAGCAGAGCCGTAGTTTAACACACCTCTCTGCAGCTTCTGTACCTTTACCCATCCATTATCCTATTGAGACGGTGTCTTTCCAACGGCCAAAACTTAACAGATGAAAAACTTATCTAAAAGGAACAAATGATAAAAACCTAATAAAAATCAATACGGTTCACCTTGAACCTAAAAATAAAACAATTAAATGTGGTCTATTAAATATAAGGTCTCTCCCTCCAAAGACTTTGTTAGTTAACGAATGATTTCTGATAAACAGATTGATTTATTTTGTCTCACAGAAACCTGGCTACAAGAGGACTACGTTAGTATAAATGAGTCAACTCCCTCCAATTATTCAAATTTCCACATTCCCAGATCTGTGGGAAGAGGAGGAGGAGTGGCAACCATCTTTCAGTCTGATTTATTAATTAGTCCCAGGCCAATTAATAACTACAGTTCTTTTGAACATTTAACCCTCAGTTTCCCTCATCCAAACTGCAAAGCAATAAAACCTCTTCTGTTTGTTGTTTTGTATCGTCCACCAGGCCCTTACACTCAGTTTTTGGATGAGTTGTCGGATTTCTTATCTGATTTGGTATTAAATACTGATAAGGTTATTATAGTGGGTGATTTTAACATCCATGTTGACACAGAATGTTTGCTGTATCAAAACTTAAAGAGTCTGTCCCCTTTTTAATATCCTCCATATTGCAGAAATGCCCTGTAGATGGCAGCAATGTTGTTTCTTCCAATTCACAAATAGATGTCTTTGTAAACGGTATGACTTCGTCATTGCGTTCTGCATTAGACAATGTAGCTCCCTTGAAAAAGAAGGTGATTATTCACAGGAAGCTGGCTCCTTGGTTTAATTCAGAGCTGCGTTCCTTGAAGCACAATGTTAGGAAATTGGAGAGAAACCGCCGCTCTACACACCAAGAGGAATCCTACCTAATCTGGAGGGCCAGTCTATTGTTGTATAACAAGACGCTTCGCAGAGTTAGAGCAGCATATTTTTCATCATTAATTGAGGAGAATAAGAATAATCCTAGATTTCTCTAGGAGAATTCCTCAGTAAGTTACTTAGAGCAACTTAGGGTGGCTTTAAGTAAGTTGCCAAACTTACTTAGAGCCACAGCTCTGTCGATCCATCCATTCCCTTAGCTCTTAGCAGTAATGATTTTATGGAATTCTTCATAAATAAAATTGATACCATTAAAAATAAAATAACTGGCATCCTCCCAAACATGATTACCTCATCCTCAGTAAGTGAGGCAGCATTGGAGGAATCCTTAGAACCTGCGCAGTGTCTGAACTGTTTTAAAGCAGTAGAGCTTTCTGAGCTATCTAAAATTTTAGCTTCATCTAAACCTTCTACCTGTATGTTAGACCCAATCCCAACCAACACTGCATGAAAAGTGTGATTTTCGTCACTATGCGGCACTGTAGATTGTCGTGGAAGTTCAGGTTAACGGCTGTTTACGGTAATTTGCAGGCAACACCGAAAACTGCCATGAATTGTCAGAAATTGACGTGGCAGTTGTCCCCCCCATGACCCCCCTCCTCCTAATTCTAGGGGAGGCTTTAACATGTAAATGAAAATGCTGTGAGCTATACAAACGCAAATCAGTGTTGCAGGGGGAGGTTTCGCCTTTCTTAGCAAGACAGAGTCACATTTCTTCCTTAATGCAGACTTTAGCTGTGGGTGATTGTAGAATGGTATGTGACCACAAGTCTTACAAACCTTTGTGCCATCGCGTCTGAGCTCGTAGGTTTCAGTAAGCATGTATACTGTCATACATTTTGGACAAACCACATACTGTAAGAAGTTGTCACGGAGGACACCAGTCCATTTCCTCAAGGAGAATAAAGTCTTTGGAATATTGCTTGCAAAGGCAGTGAGAGAATTAGCACACACAGACAACATTTCCAAGTATCCACATGAAATGTTTGATGCACAGAAGAAGTGATTGTCAGAAATCTTGAAGGTTGATTGCCATGACAAAAGCATCATGGCCAGAAGTTTCATCAATAAGTCTCCTGGTTTTTCACTTGTGGACTGATCACTTCGTAAAATGTGTTATTTAGTTAGAAGTTATAAATTTACTGAAGGCTGTGGCTGGAAATAATTGGGGTGCAGATAGACAATCATTATTAAACATATATAGGGTTCTCATGAGATCAATAATACATTATGGCAGTTTTATTTATGGAGCAGCAGCTAAAAAAAACATTACAAAGAATAGATAGATAACAAAGTAGGGCTGCACAGTGGCGCAGTGGGTAGCGCTGTTGCCTTGCAGCAAGAAGGTCCTGGGTTCGAGTACACCCCTGGGTCTTTCTGCATGGAGTTTGCATGTTCTCCCTGTGCATGCGTGGGTTCTCACCAGGTACTCCGGCTTCCTCCCACAGTCCAAAAACATGACTGTTAGGTTAATTGGCTTCTCCAAATTGTCCTTAGGTGTGAATGGTTGTTTGTCCTGTTTGTCTCTCTGTGTTGCCCTGCGACAGACTGGCAACCTGTCCAGGGTGTACCCCGCCTCTCACCCAGTGAACGCTGGAGATAGGCACCCGCGACCCCATGAGGGATTAAGCGGTTTGGAAAATGGATGGATGGGCTTTACGTATATGCACAGGAGCAGTGAAAACAACACCTATCAACGCTCTTTTTAGTAGAGACTGGAGAAACTCCACTGTAATTCAGAAGAATGAAATTAGGTTTAGTATATTGGTTGAAAATTAAAAGTAGTATGGATGAAAATGTAACTTCAACAATTTTACAAACTTGTTGGGAATAAAAGGACAGGCCAAAAATTGAGTCTTAAAGGATTATTGGGAAATAAAGGAAATATAAAGGATATTTATAGATTAAGGAAAGCATTATTTATTTATTATTTATTATCTTCAGAATACAAAATTAACAAATAAAATTTAATAGATGTAAAACAGTGTTGCTACACACTCATGAACAGTAGGTGGCGGTATGCACCTTAAACTTGCTTGCGATCTGCCATGATAGAAGAAGAAGAAGAAGAAGAAGAAGGAAAAAGAAGAAGGAAAAAAACGTGCTGAGCGCTCCGCTACTGTGTGTTCATGTCCACTTCTGAGCCTGAAGATGAAATAAAACCACAACTGCTGGTAAGTGATCAATGGCTGGACGACCTCTCGCATTCAACTCGCCTTCAACTTGCAAGCACAAGCTTTATTAAAGTGTATTTTTTGTGATTCACAGTAAGCAGTACGCCGTCTTCACAACTCGGAGACAAATTGCAGGCGCTATGAACCGGAGCAAGGGTAAGATTTAAAGAATATGCTTTCATTCTGCGGTAAAAGGAAATAGATACGGATAGATACCGATCATAACTGTACATTTTGTTTTCACAGACTAAGCACGCCTCATAATGAGGCGGTGACCTATTTGCTCGGAGCAATAACTGCAAGTCCAGATTTACATGATGTTGATAAAGACGACATTGTGTGTAAGTGACTTGTTTTACTGTTTTCTCCTTCCTTGTTACTGTGACTTGCGTTTGATTTTTATTCATACCACTCTCATTTAATTGTTCTCCAGCCGCCTGTAAGACGTATTATGAGACGGTACGCAGGAGCTGAAGCTGCCACGAATTCAGCTCGGAGTCGAGCTAGAAGAAAGAGGGTAAGACTTTATTTGGTGACTATTTTTCAGGTGCATTGATAGATCACTGTTTACCACAGGAATTTGCTTAGGCGAGGCGGTGAGTTGGGAGGTGGAGGGGGGTACACGTTTTGCGCGGACTGACTCGCGGAGCGGGGGATATCCATGTGTTTTTTCCCTGCCATTCACGCACGCGCGAAAGCAACAACAAAAAACCGCGTGTTAACGTCACTTCTTTTTTTTTTTTTTATGTTGGCGAGGCGGCAGCCTGAGTTTGGCGCTGCGGGAAACCCTGTAGATGTGTTGTGTCCATACGCAGTGCATCCCATCGCATAGTACTGATTCATTGTTTTTTTTTTTTGTTTTTTTCATGATTTGGCGCTATATAAATAAAATTGAATTGAATTGAAATTGAATATTGGCATCTATCACAGGCGGGAGAAACGCTGGGGTAGAACTTGGCCAGATGTACTTTAGTATAATAAGTGCAATACACAAGTTTGCACTGAATTAGATCAAGTCTGGAACAAATAGAGGACTTGTGCACCAATGACAAGATTAATTCAATTCAATTCAATTCAATTTTATTTATATAGCGCCAAATCATGAAACATGTCATCTCAAGGCACTTTACAAAGTCAAGTTCAATCATATTATACAGATTGGGTCAGATTATACAGATTGGTCAAAAATGTCCTATATAAGGAAACCAGTTGATTGCATCAAAGTCCCGACAAGCAGCATTCACTCCTGGGGAAGCGTAGAGCCACAGGAAGAGTCATCTGCATTGTACATGGCTTTGCTGCAATCCCTCATACTGAGCAAGCATGAAGCGACAGTGGGAAGAAAAACCACCCATTAGCGGGAAGGAAAAACCTCCGGCAGAACCGGGCTTAGTATGAACGGTCATCTGCCTCGACCGACTGGGGGTTACAGAAGACAGAACAGAGACACAACAAGAGAGACAAAAAAGCACAGAAGCACATATTGATCTAGTAATCTGTTCTACATTAGATGGTAGTAGCGGGTGAGCCGTCTTCTCTGGATGATGTCACAGTTAACAGAACGCCAGACCAGGTGTACCTACTATGAAGAGAAAAGAGAGAGAACAGAAAGTTAAAGCAGAAATGACAGCACATAATGCATAATTGAAGAACAGTAGAACTCAATAGAGTGAGAAAATTAGATCCTGATATACTCCAGTTGCCTAAGCCTATAGCAGTAAAACTATAAAGGTAGCTGAGAGTAACATGAGCCACTAGTTATAATTTTTGTCAAAAAGAAAAGTTTTAAGCCTAGTCTTAAAAGTAGACAGGGTGTCTGCCTCACGGACCAAAACTGGGAGTTGGTTCCACAGATTAGTGTCCAAAGATCCTCTGAGATGTCCTGTACAAGATCTTTCTCCCAAAGTGATCTAAGGAAATTCAGGATTTGTGGGCGTAAAAGCGTAATTTGATTGTAAATAAAAGAAATGGCCCACTTCAGTTTGACAGTAGGTTTTAGAAAAATGTCTAAAGGTGAATCCCTGGGAAGGTTGGGAAATTTTGAATAAGTATAGCAGACAAAACTGCGCACTTGCAAATATCTAAAAAACTGACATCGAGGGATATTAAACTTTTCCGAGATTTGTTGGAATGAGGCAAAAGTATTATCAATATACAAATTGTAAAAGGTTGAAATTTCTTTTCTCCCCCATGACAGGAAAATATCATCTGTGAGGGACGGCGGGAAGGTATGATTCAGAGCTATAGGGGCATAGACATAAAGATATTGCAGACCAAAATGCCGCCTAAATTGCATCCACAACCTTAAGGATGCGTCCACTATTTTATTAGAAATATATGGTTTAGTTGAGGACTGTAATGGTGAATGTAGCAAGGCTGCCAAGGACACAGGTTTTACAGAGTTGGCCTCTATAATAAGCCAAGCTGGAGAGGAAGGGCTATCTGACTGGAGGCAGTATCTAAAAAGTCTAATATTTGAAGGGCAATAGTAATATCTAAAGTTTGGCAATGCCATCCCCCCAAGCTTTTTCGGTCTTTGTAAGAGTTGAGTGCGTATACGAGGGGCCTTCCCATTCCAGAGAAATTTGGTAATTATACTACTGAGTTTGTTGAAAAACGACTGTGAAAGAAAAATAGGGATGCACTGAAATAGGTAGGAAAAACGTAAAAGGATGTTCATTTTGATCGAATTAACCAGAGCAACCAAAGAGAGGCCAAGCATTGACCAACGATCAAAGTCCTCCTTAACACGCAACAATAAAAGGGAAAAGTTAGCTTTAAAAAGATCCTCGTATTTAGATGTAATCTGGATTCCTAAATAGGTAAAACTCTGATCTATTACCTTAAATGGTAATGTATGCAGTGGGTAACTCTCAGCTAAAGTATTAACTGGGAATAATTCACTTTTGCTGAGGTTTAATTTATAGCCTGACAGCTTCCCAAATTTGACAATTGTGGCAAGTACAGCAGGAATAGAAGTATTCAAATTAGAAATGTACAAGAGAAGATAGTCCGAATATAAAGATACCTTTGTTTCAATATCATTCCCCTTGATACCTATGATACTTGCTTTACATCTAAGCGCAATTGCGAGGGGTTCAATTGCCAAAGCAAATAGTAAGGACTCAGTGGGCAGCCTTGGCGCGTGGAGCGATTGAAGCGAAAATAACCAGATTAACTATTATTTGTCCTAATCAATGGATAAGGGTCATAATAAAGTAATTTAATCCAAGACAGAAACTTTTCTCCAAAACCAAATTTCTTAATAGAGTAGAATAAATATGGCCACTCGACTCTGTCAAAGGCCTTTTCGGCATCCAAAGATACCACAACTTCTTCAGTACTGAAAGAAGGTGGACTATATATTACATTAAATAGTCGCCTTATGTTAGAAAAGTAATTCCTATTTTGTACAAAGCCAGTCTGATTCATCGCATCCACCGTGGGTAGCACTTTTTCTAGTCTTAATGCTAATGTTTTTGCTAGCAATTTAAAGACAACATTAAGTAAACCTATCGGGCGATAAGAAGAACAAAGTAGAGTGTGTTTATCTTTTTTTTGCAAGTTAAGTGATAACTGCCTGATTAAGGGTCTGAGATAGACACCCAGAGGTCTAAGATTCATTGTATACCTCTAAGAGTAATGGAGAAAGCTTATCTCAAAATATTCTGTAAAACTCACAAGGGTATCCGTCAGGGCCTGGGCACTTACCCCCCTGCAGGGCCTTAACTGCTTCAGTAAGTTCAGAGAAGGCAATAGGTTTCTCAAGATTGTCAGCTACGTCCTGATTAATGGTAGGAACTTCCAAATAGTTAAAAAAGTTTTCAAAATCGGCTACAGAAGGAGTACATTCTGAGGAGTATAATGACCTATAAAAGTCCTTGGAGATTACATTTATTTCTGATGGGTCAAACGTCACACCTTGGGTGGTTTGGATCTGAGAGATGTGACGAGAGGCTGACACTCGGATTTGGTGAGGCAAAAGTTTACCAGCCTTACCTTCATGTTCGTAAAACTGGGCACCCGACAGAAGTAGCAGCTCAGTAGTATGTTGTGTCATGAGCACATCTAACTCAGCTTGTAACACAAGACGATCCTTGTACAAAGAGGGTGAGGGTGATATTGCATATAAGTTTTAAATTTTTGCAATCAATTTGGGAAATATGGCATGTTAAAGTCATATTTCTCTCTTTTCGTAACTTCTTTTCATACTTTACATAGCAGATGATCTCCCCTCTGATGAATGCTTTAAGTGTCTCCCAGTGTAGTGAGGCCAAATCCCCAGGTCCTCTATTAGTTTCTAAAAAAAAAATCTATTTGTCATGTCACAAAAGATAAAAAAATTTAATTTGATAGCAAGAGACCGGAGTGTGGTCTGATAAGACAATAGCATCATATTTGCACCCACTGAGAGAGGACAGCAATCTATTATCAATCAAGAAAAAAGCAATACACGTTAAAGTGTGGTGGACTGGGGGAAAAAAACAAGTAAACCTTTTTGGAAGGGTGAAGAAAACATCAGGCATCGCAAACATTAAATTCAGACATAAAGGAGTTAATAATTTTGGATGAGCATGAAGGCACGGTTATATTTGTTGATGAGCAATCCAGCTGAGAATCAAGCCAGCAGTTAAAATCACCTATATATTAGCCAATGCCACCAGGATATTGTAAATGGTGCCAGTGATAATAACTTATCTACCACAAGAGTCAGAAATGGTTTGAGAATGTACAAAAGGGACAGATTTATTGATAAGAATAGCCTCTCCTCTAGATTTAGTGTTAAAAGAGGAGTGATACATTTGATTAACCCAGCTGTGTTCAGCTTCACGTGGTCCACGTTCTTGTGGTGTGTCTCTTGAAGGAAAGCTATTTGCACCTCCAATCACTGCATATGATGTAGTACCTTACTGCGTTTTACAGGGTTGTTAAGCCCCCTGCAGTTGAAGCAGGTGAAACGAATCTCTTGTCCCACTGTTGCAGCCGATATCAAGTGAGGATCAGTCATAAGTCAGAATAAAACAAGAGAGTAAACGAGAGTCACCCTGGTCACCTGAGAAAAGAAAAACAAAAAAAAAAAAACAGAAAAAAGACAAGAGCTAAGTAATGCATCTCCCCCTGCAATCCAAAACCCTTCATAAACCGACTCATTCACTGACGCATCCCCCCAAACAGGACACGCGACACCCCATAAAAAGAAACTGCATCCAGCCTACACGAGACCAAGAAAAGAGAGTAGTCTAAAACTATTGACGTACTCTCCTGGCAATGTGAAGTAAATATGACAGCATATAATGAATGCACCAACTATGAGACAACTGGTTTGTAGAAACAATTGTAAACATATATATATAAATATTGTAAAGCGTGAAGAACTAATGTATAATCGGGCACACAAAGGTCCACTGGGTTGTGTCAATAAGAGCTAGAACAACAAAAACAATAATAATAAAAAACAATTATTTGCCTTCTTTTTTCCTCTTCTTCTTAAATAAATTTAATGTCCAAAATAGGAATTATATCCACAGTGTATCCAAAGTACTTAAAAGGCACTGCTGAGAACAGAAATGTATTAAATAACAGTTGTATTGTACAGAATGTTACAGTTCTCAAACAAAAATGTGAACCCATCTGTCGCAGGTTCTTGCTAACAGCCCCTGTGGTGGGCCTTGACATCATAGACTTGACTCCAAAATTATGAAAAAATCATGGAGGGCATGTCGATGTCTTCAGGTTATGATTTTTATTTTCACACCTCCCTGAAATACGTGCAGAGCAGCAGGGAACATTTTCCAAAAAATGTATCTGAGTACATACATGAAATTTACATCCTTTCAGAAAACAAATACTTTTTTGCGCTGCACAGCAACATTACCTTCACTGTAACCAGGCCAGACTGACTCAATAGGGCCAGTAGCTCTTCTTATAAATCCTAAGCCTCGCCCTACAATTAGATCAGCAAACAATTGAGCATTTATTTTATGACATAACGCAAAAGAAAAAACAGTAGCTCCATTCTGAAGTTACTTTCTTTAGTTAAAAAAAAATACAATTAAGCTTGCTGGCGGAAAATAAGTGACTTCCATTATGGAAAAAAAACAACAGGAAAAAAACAGAAGTGTGTGTGTGTGTGTGTGTGTGTGTGTGTGTGTGTGTGTGTGTGTGTGTGTGTGTGTGTGTGTGTGTGTGTGTGTGTGTGAGAGTGAGTGCGTGCGTGCGTGTCAGCGGGATGAACCGCGCTGCACCGTCACACCATCCATGGGTAGCCCGCAATGTGCGATGAGCCCGGTCAAGGGTAGGCTTAGCCACAAGGCCTAGAAGAGCCTGAAGCAAAGTTGATACAAATTTTATTGGCTGTTGACCTTCGGATCCCTCCGGTATCCCCACGAGACGAATAATATTTAGTCTGGAGCGACCTTCCAAATCTTCACATTTCTTGGACAGCGTGTCCACCAGCATATTTAAGGAGCTAACCGAGGCCTCCAGGGTAGCTAGCCTCCCATCCTGATCGTTAGCAGCCCGCTCCAGATCGTGAATAGCAGTCCCAAACGAGGCAATGCGGTACCGCGCGCGAGCTATTTTTAGAAACACAACGTCACGATGACGTCACATCACGTGGTACGCAGTGGGACAAACTCCGGAAAGCTGCCGTTGTTTCGCTGTAAGAGACGTGCGTTAGCCTAGGTTTTACTCGGTAAACGACTGCTTTTTCCAAATCTAAGACCATGGTTTTTAAACATTGTTACTATGGAACGTGCAACAGCGACTCGAGTTACGCTGATCGGCCGTATATGAAGGATGTTTTCTTCAGACTGCCAAGGAGAAATGTGTGCGCTGCGTACACCGGGGCGGTCGGCCTACACAACAGTTCAACCCGGAAAAAGTTACCAAATTCAAGTACATATGTAGCAAGCATTTTGTCGGAGGAAAGGGCACAACCGAAGAACATCCTGACCCAATTCCAGCGACATCAAGTCAAGGTAAGAGTATTTTGGTGGCCGACATGTTAATAAAGTAGCGCCTGCTACCATGACAGCATATAGGCTATCATGGTAGCAGGCGCTAACATGATAGCCTGCTACCAGGCTTACTCAAAAACATTTCAAATGAGACAAACATTAAACATATACCCATTCCTGGACGGTGATTGCAAACAACAACAAAAAAAAAAAAACGGCCGACGCTGCCATGATCGCCGCGCAGGAAAAAAAAACAAAGCTTACCGTTCATCAACTCGGCCAGTTTTCCAGTCTTTTTAAGCCATCGAACCTCAAGCCATCGTTTGAGCTGAAGGTTGGTGTGTTCTTCGACAGTGCGACCAGTAAACCATGTGCCTGGGACATCGTCTTGGGAAAGTTTAACGGCTGTAAAGTCGGTCATATCTGTTATCCGTGCGTTCTCTCCTGTATGCGTTCTCTCCTGTATGCCCTACCTAAGCGGCAAAAGGGGCGTTGCTCTTGAGACGGTGACGTCACGTGCGCGGTACCGCATTTAGCTTCTAGCGGTGTCATGGCGGCTGAGATCTCCCTCTTAACGACATTTCGAAACAATGTTCTCAAACCTGTTGTTGAGATCAGTTTGTGAGTTGTTCAGCATCTCCTGCATCTTGGTTAGCAGTATGCTATCAGCATCTGGTTTAGCAGGAGCCTCCTCATGTTTAACTACAGTACTTACAGGTTGCACAACAGATATGCATTCTCGTTCACTAGTAGTCCAGTTTGACCAAAAAGAGTGTAATGAGGTGTGAAAATGTTCAACCAACAAAACACGTCCTACATGGTCAGTGTCCTGGCTCCGCCACCCAGCGTTGTCTGTCTTTGACGAGTTGCTTGTTGGCTCGAAGTCTTCGTGTTGTGTTTGGCCAACAAGTGGTATTTCAGACTTAACATACTCCGGTGGTAACTCATTTAGCAACTACAGTACGTGCAAACAACTCAGGTTTTGTCGAGAGAGCCATCTGGCATAACTCTAAAAAGAAATCCGTCATTCAGGACACCTTGTCTGCTGGCCATCTCTGCCCATTCAAAGCGTAGGTCTGTTATGCTACAGTCTCTACCACACACTTAGCATTCTTGGAACTACGGAACGAGCCGAGGGTAAAATAAAAACAGTTTGGAGAGCTCTGCGGAAAAAAAAAAAGGAAACGATGTGTGTGTTTTGTTGCGTGATTAACATGCGAAAAAAATGCCGCTGTTATGGTATAACAAAGTAAACACGTTAATAACGCATTAAAACTGACAGCCCTATTATAAAGTCTAGCAGCAGTTGGGAGGAATGACCTGTTGAAGTGCTCCTTTAAGCATCCAGAGTGCAGCAGTCTGTCACTGTTCTCTCAAACTCTGCACCAGCTCCATACATGGGATGGGGCTGATTTTCCATCAGTGATATTATTTTTCTGAAGGTATGTTTACACCAAATATGATCCAGGCAGATTTTTTGACTTGATTGCCAGCTGATGGTCACTGGATAAATCGTCTCTCTCTCATAAACAATCCGCACTGACAACAGACTGACAATGCAGCCATTTTCCCCCGCGCCCACTTCACCATTCAGTTTAATTCAATTAAATTTTATCTATATAGCACCAATTCATAGCACATGTCATCTCAAGGCACTTTCCAAACTCAAATTTAATCAGATTATACAGATTGGTCAAAAAGTTTCTATTTTAGGAAGCTCAGTAGATTGCATCAAGTCCTGACGAGCAGCATTCACTCCTCATGAAAGAACGTAGAGCCACAGGGACAGTCGTCTGCGTTGTCGATGGCTTTGCAGCAATTCCTCATACTGAGCATGCATAAAGCGACAATGGAGAGGAAAACTCCCCTTTAACAGGAAGGAAAAACCAGAGCCAACAGAGCAACAGATAATTAAATCATCAGAATGGCTAAAATAAAACCAGAGCAAGTATTGCCAAATTGTTGATAGTACAACATATTCAGATTAAAATAAATAAAATACTCAAGTTAATCGGAGAAAGGGCAGCAGTACACTAAGTTGTGAGAAAAATATGCAGTATGCATGATTGTACAAACATTTGGAGTAGCTAAAACGTGTACAAAAGGACAGCAATGTCTGACAGACAGTGTAAATGGTTCATGATCAGATCAGAAGCTGTAACCTTTAGTATGTTGCAAACACTTATTGAGTGTAATCTGTAATTATCTTAAATGTGGAGACAGGGGATCTGTTTATAAAGCATTACATGTCTGTTTATGTTGTTTTAAAACTGAAAATAATTGTCTATTCTGAGCCTGTTTTTCTACATAGCTTTGTGTTCAGTAATTTTTGATACAGTTAAGATTTAGATTTTCACATACAATTTTTTCAATGTATCAGTTTGCTCCATATTTTTACTGATGGCATTATTAGCTGTGTTATTGGTCTGTTAGACTTTGTAATTAAAGCTGACAAGATCACTATAGTAATTAACAACTTGGCCCATAATAAAACAATACAAGTTTAAAAAATGTGATATAACAGAATATTTATATTACCTCTCACCAGGATAACTCCCAAGTGGACTGAAGAAAATAGAAAAGAGGCTGAAAGGCATGGCTTAATATGTGACTTAATTAGCAGATAGCTAACCAGAGTTTTTAGCTTACAAAAGAAAAACAGGCAAAAAAAAAAAAAGGAAACAGGCAAAAAATCGTATTCAAAGTGAAGAAAATATGTTGGAAATTTGCTATCTGACCAAAAATATATATTTAATGTGCTAAGGAGCATGTTCGTATTTAGGCAACATTAAATAATTATCCTGGTGTGAGTAATATGTCGACAATTGCTTGATTTTCCGGTATTTTGAAACAACTGTAAAGTTTAATGTTTAACATTAAAAACACATTAAGAGTACACAAGTGAAAACATAGATACACTGAAAAATGTCTAGTCTCAGACTGCTTTGAAAGGACGCTGAAACGCATGAAGGTAGAATCTGAACCATGGTCTTGCCTTCTAGCTATTGTTTGCAGCCAAAAACTTTAGTAAGATTTGTAAAAAGTGTAGTTCTTATTCTTTCAATGTTGCTGATCTAGGAAGCAAAGTTAGGGCTATGTGTTCAAATATACCATGAATCCCCCAATCAGCAGCGATAACAGACCACTGAGGTAGAAAAACAATTGACACAAATTTTACAGCCACAGTAATGACAAAAAAGGCAATACAGCAGGCAATGTATCTTGTTACAAAAAAGACACTCCTGGGAGATGTGGAGGATTGTGTGTCTATTTTGTCTATAGAGGACATGGAAGATGCTTACATGATTGGAGTTATAACAGGATTTCTGCTTTTTGGAGCAGTTTTTATGACCATAGTAAGGCTGCTAGGAATGTGTGAAGGATTAACTGGAGCTGTGAACACCCAGACTCGGATGATTTGTAATCAAAACCGCAAGCTGGATGCGATCCTTGCACAGTATTGCATGCCGGCTATGGTCTGAACTCAATGGTGAATGGAATAGATCTTGGGGAAGTTCTGTGCATGATTCATGGCAGAAAGACCACAAATTTGTTTTTTTTAGGGCTTGCCACTGAGACGTACTAGAAAGACTTCATAACAGATGGAAAAAAATTACAGTCAGCTTGTGACAAAATATCTTGTTTCTATCTGAATTGGCTCACCCGGTGCCGGGCCTTGCAGGCTGGTAAACTCAAGTGCTCCTGGATGTTATGTAAACAAGACGTCCCCAACCTCCCTTCCATGAACCCCTGAGATCTGGAACAGTACACTAGTGAACTGCCTGATAAACACACCACCAAAGACTAATTTGCTGGAGGGGGGGGGGGGGGGGGGGGCTCCGGGACAGTCATGGGCTTACACTAACAAACTAGAACACACACATACATGAACATGGTGATGAATACAACCCCCCTCTGACTCACTGCCTCCACTATGCCTGTTTATTTTTTTACCCCTGGGACAGGAACGCTAGGTTGGATGAGCACAGATGCACTGCTCACTTGGGGAAGCTGGACTAGGATATCCCTACCACCTAAGAACCCACCACCCACACAAATGTGTTATGCTTTTGATGTTCTCTGTATGTAGCTTCTTTTGCGGCGAGGGTTTATCTTGCATCCTCATACTGTCCCTGTTGAGACAGTGCGAGAAATGCATTTCCCCTCAACCATCCAAATGTATTCATTTCTCAATGGGCTGTACTGAATAGGCTATACTGAAATGCACCCCCGCCCCCCCATGAATAAAACGTGTCATGACTGCTTCACGTCTCCCTCAATGAAATCTTCTGCGAGATTAAGGGAATGGTTATCTACCTTCCTTGAACGAAGGTTATAAATATATTATGCATACTTTTCACTAGATATGTCACCTGAGGGGAGTTGTTTGTATTGGGTTTTAGTTAGGGGAATTTAAGTTATACAAATACATGCTACACATTTCAGAATTTTTTGGCTGAAAACCATGCAGCATTTTCTGTTCACTTTCTACATATGGGTGATATTCTGTTGGATCATCACATTAAATTCCACTATCGCTGAGTTTTATAAGGTTGTAACCGGACAAAATGAGAAAATGTTCTCAGTTACTTTGAACTTTGCATTCTAAGCTTGAGAATGTCTCATCACCGTCTTTCACTGACATCCGCACAATGTCAGCATTTGCTGTATTCTTTTTTTGCTGTTGCTGAATACTGAGAAAATATAAAAAACATCCTGAAGGTTGCTCACCACAGCAAAAAATAAAAACTCTGCGCAAGGGGGAGAGCGAGCGATGGAGTACGTCGCATTCATGAGAGCTCCACAGTCAAATCCTTAAAAAAAATTTTTTAAAAGCCAATAACACTTTATTTTCTTGCTGTAAAAGGGCATTTTCTTTAAAGAAACATCGACACTGCGCTGGAGCCCTAATCTCATCATGACGGGAGGCAAATCCAAGAAAAATTAAAACATTTAATTAGGCCTCGACCAAGTACTGAGCTCGTCTGAAATTAACTATCCCGAAGGGGCCGGAGCAGACGCGGCTGCTGGCGATGAGGCTCAAGTAGGGCTGGACGATATAGGAAAAAAAAGCATATTGATAAAATATAAATCAAATTGATCGATATTGAACAAATTCAAAACATATGTTTTAAGTGCAGCCCTGGCCATGTTTTGCTGTAGCTTAGCGACCTATTTTTAGATGCCGAACACAGAAACACTGAATTCATTCTCAACCCTTTATTCAACCAACTTTTTTACCAAAACCAAAACATTAAAAAGAACACTTGCTCTCTGAAGTCTTTGAAGGGGCGGAGCTTGGGGGTGGAGTGTTCGTGGGTCTGCGTTTGTGATTGGTTGGGAGAATGTAGTTACTGTAATATTAACCTACATGTTAGACTAGTATGCAAAAGGAAGGAAAACTGTTCTATTTTTATAAACCCTTTTTTCCTATGATTAATATGTCCATCGATCGATATACATTGTTATTGAATTATTGTCCAGCAGTATGCTCAACCATCAAATCGGGCAGTGCTGGATGCTATTAAAGAACTCAAAAGTGCAGTTGCCAAGAACAAAGAAGCAATCTGGAAAAGCCTGGATACCCGCATTGAACCAGTTTATAATGAGCTGGGGTGGATTCATGCAGTGAAAACAGATATTTATGCAGCTATTGCAAAATTCGAAGCTAATGCTGAAGCGACTAGCAACACAGTTAGCAACTTGGAAACGGCATCATCTGCCCACTCACATACAATAGTTTTGCTGGAGCAAGAAGTTACTGCGTAGAGGTTCGAGTTCCCAAACTGACTCAAATGTGAAAGTTTAAAGTCAGCCTCTTACAAAAATAATCTCAGAATTACAGAGATATTGAAGGTGCAAGAAGGAGCAAAGCAAAGAGACTTCATCAGCTACTTAAAGAAGTCTGCACTACTATCTCACACAGTCGAAGACATTGTTAAAGAGGCAGCTGCTCGCTGCAATATGCAATGTAATGTAATTTGTGATTAGGTATATCTTTTCTGTAAATAAGGGGCCTTAGAACTCCCCCCACCCCAACATAAAATGGTTTGACCATTACGAAACGGCTGGCTGCAACTTCTAAAGTTCGTTTCGGTGCAAACTAAGAATGTCAGGTTTTCAGAAGTCCGGCGTACAGAAAAAAGTAGAGCCGGGCGAATTGATCCTAGGATCGATACTATCGATACCAACGCGGGTATTGATATTGAACAATATTCTTTTAACAGGATCTATCCTTTTTATACTGTCCCGCGCGCGCTGACTGCAGCAGATTCACCAGTCTCCCCTTCTGTGTCACGGCACTCTGCTGGCTGCTGCTCCCCCTCCCCTCTCATACATGGCTCAGCAGCGCCAGCCAATCAGCATGCAGGCTCAGCCTGGCCCGCCCACTCTGCTCTCTCCACTCAATACACACAAACAACCGCAGCGCGCGGCTCCTGTTCAGACACAGAGAGAGAGAGACCGCCAGAGCGGAAAAACATGAAGAGAGAAATAAGCCCTGTTTGGCTATATTTTAATACCGTAAATAAAATCAAGCTGCATGGTTTGTAAAAAGCTGGTTAAATTCAGTGGAAACACAACAAATTTATATAAGCACGTGAAAAACCATGAGCAAGAAAACGTCGAGCGACAGAAACGGAGAGAGGAGACGAAACTTCTCTCATTGCCCTGACAGACCACACCCACAGACTGACTTTACTGACTGAGGCGTTTCAGTCCTCCAGAGGACATCCAGGTAGATAAGAGTGGTCATCTTCAGCAGCAGTTCATGTTAACTTTCAATGTAGATATTATCTATCATATGTTACTGGAGCCCACACAGAAAATGTAATTAAGACATTGAAAGAACACAGTATATACATCCTATTAAAAAGTGTTATTTAAGATAACATTAGCTAATCCTTTATTTGTCCCACGACGGGGAAAATTATAGGATTAAAGCAACAGGCAGGTGCACACAACACAGACAAAATCACATAAGGATTGAAAGATATAAGTGGTGGATTAGGAAAAGAACACTGAACATAACATTATTATTATTATTATTATTATTGAATTGTAATAATAAAATAAAAATCACAAAACCTGAAAGGTCAACAGTTTCATGATACATCAAGCTTAAATGTTAAAAGTATTGGTATCGGATCGATATCGGCGATACTGCCCCTGTATTTACTTGGTATCGGATCGATTAAAAATTCCCGGTACCGCACACCTCTAGAAAAAAGATAAGAGAAAAAGAGAAGATGACACCAAAGGCTTGAGGGATTTTTATAAGTAAATATAAAAATACAACTGAGGATGAGTCAGGAACAGGTCCAGGAACGGAATTGCAGAGGAATGATGCCCATCCAGAGCCAGGTAAGAAGCAATGCGTTTATCAATGTGATTTTAAAGTATAGCAGCCGCTAACTAGTGTAAGGGTAAAAACACCATTTACAGAAATACTTGAGCTTAGCGCCAAAAGAGCAGAAAGCAGAGAGATGGTTGAGGTCCAGGTTCAGTCTGAAATGCAGAGCGGAGCAGGAGAGCCAGCTGAGGTGGGAGCTTGGTTGACAGAGAGAAAGGAGGACAACGTAGCAGTTCTCCCGTCGCAACATATGGCTTCGGGGGGGAGACAGCATGTGTTTGAGGAGGAGACAGAGAGAGCCATCCCTACTGATAACAGAGATGGTGCAGGTGGAGGGGCTTGCTGACCGATCGGAGAGTCTGAGCACGCCGTTAATTTTAATGATCCCGTGTTATGGCCAACAAAAATGACTGATTCTGATCGAGTGAATGTTGTGCGTTTAATGGCAAAAAGGAAGCATTTCTAAGAAATGGCAAATGAACTGCCAGCAGATTCAGAGGGTCTAACCACATTTATCAAGTGAAGTCATCTTAGACTTGTTTGGAGGATAAAAAAAATATTTTTCATTATTGAATAAAATAAAAGGCATAGGAGAATAGTATACAGCTAAGTTGACTTCTTTTTGGTGTGTGTGTGTGTGCGTGCGTGTGTGTGTGTGTGTGTGTGTGTGTGTGTGTGTCTGTGTGTGTGTGTGTGTAGAGTGTAGAGGGGGGCGCCAAAAAGACTGTGTTGTCCCGGGTCTAGCAAAGCTGTCAGCTGGCCTGGGGGGTAATACTTCTAATCTGAGGAACGGCCTGGTCACTGCTGCCACGTTAGCAAATTTCTCACTATATGTAGTGACTTTTCAGACTAATCCAGTGACCTTTTTTCAAAAAAGCGACTAGCGGAAAATCTAGTGACGTTCTTCTGTTATTGATGACTTCCCGTGAACGTAACAATCATTCTGGAGTTGTCTTTGGAGAGCTAAGCACTTCTTCAAGCAATGCCTCTAAGACAAACCGACGTACTGCCTCGTCCTGAAACTCACCTGCAGTCAGAGCAAAGAGAGCAGAGAGGAAAGCCTCTTCCCTCATTGTCAATGTATCCCACCCTGATGTACAAAGCAGGATAAAATGTTTTTAATATAATTTTTTTCCCTCTTTGAAACTGTTGCACTAAAACAATTCCCTGAATTTAATTCACAGACAGCTTCAATCCCATATCCACCTCATTCACTCTGTGCCTGTGATAACTGTTGTTTTGGTAAAACTATGTTTTATTATTAAATTGCCTTAATTAGACCCTAGATCCAAATTGGCAGGGGGCCTGGCCCTTTAAAGCTTCATCTTGTATTACTGGGCATGTGCGCTAAAGAATATATGCTTCCTCACTAAACTTCCTGACATTCCTCCTACCTGCTTAACTATAGAACAGGATGACTGGCATTCATTTTCTCCTGCAGCCTGTCATGGTTTAGTTTTGATTCGGCTTTGGTTTACTATTATTCTCAGTTTTTCCACCATGTTTGGGTTTTAGTTATGTTTTGACTTTATTCATTGTTAATTTTTAGTTTCCTCCTTCCCTTCCACTCAGCCTTCACTTTACTCTCCTTGCAGTCAGTCACACCTGTTAGTAATTATTCAGTCAGATGCATTTCACCTGTTAGTCTTCCTATTTAAACCTTACTCTGCCTCACTTTAGTGCTGGTCCGTCTTCTTTTTTCCACCTCTTCATGCCAGTCCCTGTTTTGCCTTGGAAGATTTGTTTTTTGCTCTTTTGCTTACGGTTAGTCCTGCCAGTCTCTCTAAAGACTCTTCACTCTACTATTTGTTTCTGGAGAAGTTCTGCTCTGTGTCCTGGTGTCTCCAGAGAACTGCTAACCTGAGTAGCCGCCCTGGAGAAGCTCTGCTCTGTGGCCTGCTGTCTCCAGAGAACTGCTAACCTGACTAGCCGCCCTGGAGAAGCTCTGCTCTGTGCCCTGCTGTCTCCAGAGAACTGCTAACCTGACTAGCCGCCCTGGAGAAGTTCTGATCTGTTGCCCTGGTGTTGCCACAGGGTCTGCAAGCTATGCAGCACTGAGCTTCCCGGCCACCTTGGTTTTAATGGATTCTCGCTCCGGGCCGTCAGCTCCTGCCATCATCTACACCCCTGTTCCCGTGCAGTCTTGTCTCTCTGGTCTCATCATCTAACAACCATCTCTTTCAATAAACTCACAAAGATTCCTACCTCTGTGTGAAGTGTGTTCGGGTCATCAGAACAAAACCTGACACAGCCATAGTGCTATCCCTGATCCTACTAGAGCAGTCATTATACTGTAAAACTAATTTAATTAGGACATGAAAACAAATTATCACACTTTCACTTTAAATCAAGTCCTCTCTATTTGTCAGTCGCAAAGAATTCATCTTTATTCCCTCTAAAATTGATTCTTCCTTTACAGAATGGACGGCCCTAGGAATACACTGTCTCAGTGACTTATATTTTGATGGTGCGTTTGTCTCCTCTATACAATCACAAAGAAAGTATAGGTTAAACAGCAGTATTTTTTTCAGATACCTACAGATTACGGATTATACGCGAAAACACCTAACATCCTTTGAAACAAAACAGAAGTCCATAATTGACGACTGTTTAAATGCCTACCCAAATGAAAACAAATCCAATATATAGAATCAGGCTAGCTGACAGCTTTGCTAGGGCCTGGGACAACACAGTCTTTTTGGGCCCCCCTACACCTGCCGCCAACACACACACACACACACACACACACACACACACACACACACACACACACACACACACACACACACACAAGTCAACTTAACTGTATACTTCCTGCCCTGGGAATCTCTGTTTTTTTATACTGGATATTTTTAACCCATCTATTGAATTTAGTGCACTAGTTGATCTTTTCTTCATCAAAGAACAGCAAGCACTGCAGTCAAAATATGGCCTTTTTTTGACCTGCTGCATATAAGCCAGTCCCTAACAATATTTTTCCTTCCATTGCAGGAAGTAGAATATGTTAGATACTTTGGGAATACTCTGTCCTCTGAATCTCTGAGAAATGCTTTCTTTTTGCCATTAAACGCACAACATTCACAGATACTTTTGACATTTTAGCTTGATGTATCATGAAACTGTTGACCTTTCGGGTTTTGTGATTCTTATTCTATTATTATAAATATGTAATAATAATAATAATAATAACTTTATGTTTGTTTGTTTTTTCTTCCTAATCCACCTCATATCTTTCAATCCTTATGTAATTTTGTCTGTGTTGTGTGCACCTGCCTGTTGCTTTAATCCTATAAATTTCCCCGTCATATTTCCCCAGATAAATAAAGGATTAGCTAAATAACACTTTTTAATAGGATATATGTACTTCTTAAAAGGTCCTTAAAAGGTCTTAATTACATTTTCTCTGTGGGCTCCAGTAGCATATGATAGATAATATCTACTTTGAAAGTTAACATGAAGTGCTGCTGAAGATGGCCACTCTTATCTACCTGGATGTATTCTGGAGGACTGAAACGCCTCAGTCAGTGACGTCAGTCTGTGGGTCTGTCGGAACAGCGAGAGACGTTTCATCTCCTTTTCTGTTTCTCGACGTTTTCTTGCTCATGGTTTTTCACATGCTTAGATACATTTGTTGTGTTTCCACTGCATTTACCCGGCTTTTTATAAAACATACAGCTTGATTTCATTTACGGTATTAAAATAAAGCCAAACGCCGCTTATTCCCCTCTTCATGCTTTTCCGCCGTGCGGTCTCTCTCCCAGTCTGAACAGGAGCCGCGCGGTTGTTTGTGTGTTGAGTGAAGAGAATCTGAGTGGGCGGGCCAGAGTGAGCCTGCGTGCTGATTGGCTGGCGCCACTGAGCCATGTACGAGAGGGGAGGGGGAGCAGTTCATGTCAGTTAGCGCGCGCGCTGACTGACACTAACCATTTTAATGATCAGAGGGTCCATTTGGGCCCCCCTTCTGTCCTGGGCCCGGGACAACTGACCCGTTTGTCCCCCCCTGTCGGCGGGCGTGTATAGAATTATTAATTAATTGTTCAAAATCTTCTCCTCAGTGACGTGCGGTCAGGGGAGGCAGGTGAGGCAGTGCCTCACCAGCCATCATGGAAAGAAAGAAAATATATAATCATAAAGTAATTTAAATTGTTATATTCATCCGGTGGTTTGTACTAAAAAATATTTATTTTTCATGTAGCTTCACCAATTTCGATTTTTATTTGTTCAAAATCGCTGAATTTTCTTATTTTCCCATTCAAATGCTTGGAAGCGATGCCGGTGAGGCAGCTGCAAGCTCTGCCTCACCTTGGATTGCGCAACCCCTGGCTCTGCGCTGGCTGCTAAGCGGAGAGAGCATGTTGCTGTACAGCGTCAATAAAATGGTTTAAACAAATTTAATATGTGAACTTATTTCCAATAATTTAGCTTATGTATATAATGTACAGTGCTTTTTGTCACCAACTGTGTTTGTGTAACGTGTTTCGTGTAATGAGCGATTATAAACGGCAGAGAACAGGTTTGAGGTGAGGCAGGCAGTTCTCTTGCCTCATGGCAGGGGGCGCTCAAGATCCCAGACGTTCGTCTTGTTTACTCCTCAACTGCCGAGTAAGTGACAGCAAGCTAGGCTAAACGATTCGGGAAGCAAGTCAAGTGCAGCGATAGATTATAATAGAGATAGTGATTTTTTTCCTCTCTTGCATTAATCCCTCAAAAACGGTGAGGGATGAATGCAAATCTCCTGGACAGCTTCTCAACTTTGTGGCCGAGAAGGATCTTGTTGTAAGTGTTCCTGAGGCGACAAAGTTGCTCCAGCTCGTGCTCACGGTGCCAGCTACTACAGCGTGAGTGGAGCGGTCATTCTCAGCCCTGAAGAGACTGAAAACATACAGCAGGAACAGGACGGATCAAGGAAGGCTTTCTTCCCTGGCAGTGATCTCCATTGAGACAGAGAGACTTTTAAAACTGAAGAAGATAAAGAGGACTTCTATCGCAAAGTGACGGATGTTTTTGTGCAGAAGGAGCGATGCATGGACTTCATTTATAAGTAAAGGTAAGACAGTAATAACATTTATTTTGTTTTGTTTTTTAATGAAATGTGTGTTTTGTGAGCTACAGTTTGTATGTGTAAGGATGCAGAAGTGAAACATAACCTGTAAACTGCTGTCAATCTATGCATCTATTTGCACATCTGATTCTGATGACGTCAGTGCCTCACCAGCTATGAATCTCACCGCACGTCACTGCTTCTCCTCCTCTTCTAAGAACTTTAAAGAAAGCTGGGAGAAAGATTTGTGTCAGGACTCAGCTGGCTAAGCCATGCAGTTTCTGCCGGTTCTGCCTTCTCTGCTCTTTCACAGGTGTCTGCAGTTGACCGGTGGGCGGGCGCGCACACCTGCAGCTGGTTCAACAGCGCCGCTCCGTACTATAAGAACTGCGCATGGACAGCGGGAGGATGCCATAGTGTTACCGTTGTGGTATGCCTAAACGGCCACAGTCTCTTGCCAGCTTACCTTTACCTTTGATCTTACCTTGTTGTGTCTCCCAGGTTACCTCTCGTGCTCCCACATCTTCCCGCCGCTGCGCCTCCCTCTCCACTGGAACCCATGCAGCTGGGCCGGGTTCAAGTCTCTTCCGAAGACAGACAGCAACGTATGGATGCAGAGCTGTGTATTTATTACGCCTCTCCAGATCACTTTATTAAGGATTGTCACTGAGTGGCCAAAAGATAAGGTCCACTGGTTTTAGAGGTGGAACCAGCGGACCAACCTAAATTATCTTTTTCCACACCTCTGTGTCCGTGCTATTATTGTCACAGGTCAACCTTTAAGTTATCCGCCCTAGTAGATTCAGGGTGTGACTTTAATTTAATTGATCGATCTTTTGTTCTACGAGCTCAGCTCGAGACGATTGCCTTGGGTACCCCCTCCAGGTTTCCGCCCTGGACGGTGGAGTACTCCCTCGGATAACCCACAGAACTAAACCATTTGAACTCGTGGTTTCTGGTAACCATAAAGAGCAGGTTCAGGGCAGTCAAAAGTAGCTGGTCAACGGGGGCAAATCGCCATCTATAGCAGCTCTTGCCGCCACCTACATTTCCCCGAATATATAATGGAGCGATATTTGTGCCTTCTGGTTGAGCGCGCAGGAACCAATCCGAGCTCAGCTCTGAAAAACTCTTCTTGCACGATGCTCGCGGAGAAACAGCCAAGGTAGCGCACAGCACAGCTGGTGTTGAGCATGGATTGAGCAGGTCGAGTAAGCGAGCAGAGAAGGAATTGAGCGCGCGCGAGACCGATTTTGAGCACGCGTGTTGTCTCACTGCGCGCTCGGAAGTTAGTAAATTGTTTTGTGATCTGTTTTACATGGTGCTAGTAATTCAAATTCAACTAATTTTATGCAAATTTGTTCAAAACCTTGTTAAAATATGATGATAACATGTGAAAAAATGTTTTAAGAATAATAATAAAAAAAAGGTTGTTTTTGAAGAATTGATCATTCACTTTTTCTGCTTTTATTCAATTTAAAACATGCACTCTGACTCTATTCTTTAAATAATCACCTGTCTTGAAAGCTTCCAAAATACATCAGGGAGATTCTATTTTTCAAAATTCTCCCCTCCGGGGCTTGGGCACCGACATAAGTGCACCCTCCTACCTGATGGTGTGTGGCCTGCTACTGTAAAAAAGTTTGACTGCCCTGCAGGTTACCTTTTTAGTTTTCCCCATCAAACATGCACCGCTTGTTTTAGGTTTTCCTTGGCTGCAGCAGCATAACCCACATATTAACTGGGCTGACCCACGAGTAGAAACCTGGTCATCCAATTGTCATTCAAGTTGTTTACAGACGGCCGTTCCATCCAGTCCGACTACCGTTCAGTCCTTAGTTCTGGTGGACCCTGAGAACTTAAAGCTGGTACCTGAATTGTATCATGACCTCAGTCAGGTCTTCAGTAAGACTCAGGCCAGTTCGCTGCCGCCACATCGTCCGTGTGATTGCGCAATCAACCTCCTGCCGGGCACCCCGCTGCCGACCAGTCGTCTTTATAATATTTCCCAGGCCGAACGACAGGCTTTAGAGAAATAAATTAAGCGGTCATTAGCTGCCGGACTATTCCATCTTCTCCTCTCAGTGCATGTTTTTTTTTCGTGGGCGAGAAAGATGGCTCCCTGCGCCCTTGCATCGATTATCATGGGTTAAATGCTATAACGGTAAAAAATAAGTACCCTCTCCCACTCCTTTCCTCCGCCCTCGAGACGGTCCAGTCAGCTACCATCTTCACTAAGTCAGACTTACGTAATACTTACCACTTAGTCTGGAATCACTGGGGGGATGAGTGGAAAACAGCATTCAAGACGCCACTGGGACACTCTGAATATCAGGTGATGACCTTCGGCTTGTGTAACGCCCCTGCTGTGTTCCAAGCGCTCGTCAATAACGTTTTTCGTTTTACAAATGCAATCAGGAAATATTAAATATTTAGGTATTACTGTGTCGAATAAATTAACAGATTTACTTAAACTTAACCATGCCCCACTTTTAAACAGGATAGAAGAGGACCTTGAAAGATGGAAATCGCTTCCAATCACACTTATGGGTAGGGTAGCTTCAATAAAAATGATGGTCCTACCTAGAATTCATTATTTATTTTCAATGGTCCCCAATAAACCATCATCTGACTGGTTTAAATCTCTAGACTCTGCCATTTCTAAATTTCTTTGGAAAGATAAACCCCCACGTATTAGCTTAAAGACAATACAGAAGACTAAAGACAGGGGAGGATTAGATCTGCCTAACTTCCATAACTATTACTTAGCAAATAGGCTACAATACATCTCTAAATGGATAAAAAATAGTCTTTTAGATGAGCCTTGGTTAGATATAGAACAGGAAATGTGCAATAATATCATGATTTCAGATCTGCTGTTTATTAGCTCAAATATAAAACGGCATACATGCTTCAAAAATATCAACATTAGTTCTACTCTGACAGCATGGAGGGAGTTCCTCAAAATGACAAAGTCATCCCTTATCCCATGCAGTCGTACACCTATCTGGAATAACCCTGATATCCTACAAAATAATAAAATGATAAACTTTACATACTGGAAGAATAAAGGTATTAAATATCTGGAACATCTACTTGACGGAACCGAGTTCATCAATTTTGCTAAACTAAATATGCAATATGGCATTAGTAAAAATAAATTCTTGGAATATGAACAACTTAAATCTATAATTAAAAATAAATATAAGCATATTAATGGTGGTTTACAAGTCCCAACTAATATATTAGAGTTCTTAGATTTAACCCCCCCCCCCCAAACTACTGTCTAAATCATACAGGACACTGACTAAAATAGATGATTCGATATCTCTTCCTATAATGAAGTGGGAAAAGGATTTATCAGGCACCTTTGAACAAAATTTCTGGGCTCAGACATGTCTAAGAACTTTCAAATTGACTAGAAACACCAACTTACAACTAATACAATACAAAATCCTTCACAGAGTACACTACACAGGACAAAGATTATTCAAGATGGGTCTGGCACAATCTAATATCTGCCCACACTGCATAGGCAATCATCCTGATAATTATTTTCATGCGTTATGGTTATCCACACCAGTCCAGAGGTTCTGGACACAGATATGTAAGGACTTATCAAAGTGCTTGAGCTGTAAAATTACACCTTCCCCATCAGTTTGCCTGCTCGGTAATTTTGAGGAAAGTCCTCTGAAAAAAGAAATAGTTTACATGGTTTTTACTGCTTTATGTATCGCAAAGAAAACTATCTTCATGAATTGGAAAAGTAAACAAAATCTCAGTATCAATCAGTATAGAGATCTTTTGTTGGATCATATTAATCTAGAGACAGCATCTGCTTCCACATCTGATTGGTCTCTTTGGGCTCCTCTGATCAACACCATCACTTAGTGGAATAGGGGGCGGTGGGTTGCTTCCTGCAGGGCGCAGTGGCTGGATGGAGGGGTTCCTGGGGCCCTGGGGGCACTTGGAGTAGGGCGCCTGGTGGATCCGGCTCCGGGGTCTGTTGCCCCCATCTGGGAGGAGTTTGGGAGGCCTACGGGTGGCCTACAGCAGCCGCTTGCGGCGCTTTTTGGGAGCTGCGTGTTGACGGACGTGGGTTACTGACCTGGTAGCTGTGCTGCCGCTGGGTGGGGCCGGGGTGGGTCTGGGGTCCCTGGGGCGCGCCGCCCTCGGGCGGGGGCCCCGGCGGGGCCTCGGGGGTTCCGGTTCCGGGGGGTGTGCCGCTTTCGGTGTGGGCCGGCGCGCGCCCGGGTGTCCGCCCCTGCACGGGGCCTCTGGTGCGCTGGGGGGCCTCGGGGCCCGTTGAGCTGGTAGGGGGGCATGGTCATTAACATCTCTGGGCAGATGCTCTTCTCCTTCATTGGATAGGCACCCTGCCAGTGGGGGGAGGGGGAAAGGAGGGGGAGTAGGGACCTACCCAGCCTGGATGTCTACTGTCGAATGTATGGTGAGTTGTTTGAACGTTAGTGTTGGGGAGGGATTAAATCTACGGGTGGGGGGGGGGGGGGGGGGACGTTTTCTGGTGGGCTTGTGTCCGGCCCCCGGTCCTGGTCCGTGTCGTCTTCCGGTGCGGGTTTCACCTGGGGGGTGGGGTTTGGGATGGCTCGTGCGGGCCGGCTGGCCAGGGTCCCCCCCCCCTCTTATTTATTATTATTATTATTATTATTATTATTATTTAATTATTTATTTATTTATTTAGTTTAAGTAGGCTTGGTGGGTGGGCTGGGGGGGGTTGAGGTGTTGGTCCTGGTGGGTGGTTGGCTGGCGGGCCCTGCGGCCTCTCCCTGGCCCCCGGGCTACGGTGGTGCCGCTGGCGAGGCCCCCTTCTCGGGGTGGGGCTTTCGGGGAGCGGGGGTGCCTATTGGAGTCAGTAGGGGAAAGTTCTGGGTTGGCTTCCCAGTCATTTGCTCCCCATCCCCGGACTCCTCCCTCTTCCTGCTACATCACGCCGCCACACATGTAGGTCCTGAGGGAGGGGGCGTTACTGGAGGTTGCCACTTTCTGGTGACGCCCCTCTCCCCAATTTTATCATGCATCTTAGACACTTTCACTTCAAACATTTTTCACATCGCACACTCATATAGGCCATGGTAGGGGGGGGGGGGAGACGTCTGGGGGGGGGGGGGGCTTATGTTGTGTGGGCCTCACCTCGGACGGCTCCCTTCACCTCCTCTCCCACTTAGACATTGAGGGTTCTGGACAGTCGCCCGGAGGGGGTGCGCTGGCAACAGCTACCTTCCGGAAGGGGGGTGGGCTGTGCCGTGCATCCCCTTCGGCGCTCCCAGTTTTTAAACGCACTTGAGAGCAACATGCAACAACACAACATTTGAGCAGGCGTAGGGAGGATCGGGGTCTTCTGCACACCCCCGTTCTCCGATGGCGGCAAGGAGTCTGGGGCCTGGAGGAGGTGCGGGCCACTGTGTCCGGGGTATTGGCGGGGGGCTGCGGTGTGTAGTCAGCGGCTTGCCAGGTCTGGGGCTGATGCCTCCGCTCCCCCCAGGAGGGGCAGGGGGCAGGGATGGCAAGGGTAAGGTGGGGGGAGGGAGGGGGTTTATTAGGTATTTGGGGGGGGGGGGGGGGGCTCTGGCCGGGTGGCTCGTGCGGGTCGTGTTGGCCCGCCCTCTTGGGGGGCGTCTGGTCTGGGGCCGGGGCCGGGGGTCGGGCACAAGCAGTCGTATAGTCGATTTGGGGTGACCCCCCCCTCTGGTCAGTGTTGGATGTGAGTGTTATGTGGGAATGTGTGTACAGCGTCTTTTTTTTTTTTTTTTTTTCTCCTGTGTGTGGTGAGTGGGGCACAAGGGAGGGATGGTGTGAATGAGTTTTCCTTTTTTTTTTTCAGGTATGGGTGTGGTCCGCTCCCTCTCCCAAGAACATCTCAAGTCTCCGCTAGGTGCGGAGCCCATCCCCCCACGTCCTGCCCTCCTCCACTTCGTTGGCGGGCGCCTTGGCCCTCTGGCGCATTGGTTGGCTTCGGGTTTGGGGCGGGTTCCCGGGCGTGCGCCGGCCCACTCCCGGCGGCCTCTTCGCGGGGCCTGGCCCCCCGGGGGGCGGCCGGGGCCCCCGTCGCGGGGGCGGGGCGCCCCTGGGGCCTCTGGCCCTCAGGGCCCATGGCCGGGACCACTTCAGCGGGGCTAGCTGCCGGCGGGGCCCACGGGCTCGTCCCCGCAGCTCTTGAGGGCGTCGGCATTGCGGTGGCTGGGGGATTTCCTCGGGGTCGTCTCTGCTCCTTCCTTGGGGGGGGGGTTGCAGATATCCTGTGTCGGCCCCTCCTGGGCGACCTGCTTTAGGGACCCCTTTGGGAGTTCGGGGTTACGGGTCCCCTGACGCCTGCCTCTGTGCTCGGGGAAGGTGGGTCTTCGGTTCTCCACAATCACTATCAAGCTATTTCTGGATAATCTTCACCTAAACTAGTGCACTTTCACATCTCCCACAGGTGCTGGGTCCCAGGTATTAAGTGTTCACTTATATACAGTAATCTTATAATTCATTTATTTATTTATTTATGTTCTTTCACTTTCTTTTTTCAAATATCACATTACACATGTCAGCTTACATAATATATATGATTTAGCAATGGCATCTAGGTGTTATTCGAGTGTATCTGTTGCTTTATGTCTGTTGGTTGTGCTGTTCTTTTTGTGTCTCTTTCCAGGTGATGGAGCAGACAAAGAAGGTTTTATCATTCTCTCCCTTTTATCTCCTCTTTCTTTCACCTCTACTTTTTTTTTCTCTTCTTTCACTTTTTGTTCTTCCTTTACTCTCCCATTGTCTTGTCCATATAATTTGAAATTCTCCTTGCAGGAATCATAATAAAGCTATTTACAAGCATAAATCAAGTGGAGCACTATGGCGAAAGCTGTTCGCTCCACTTGTAAAAGCAAAATCTGTCGAGCTCTATCTGGCATTGAGACATCAATTCCTATTGCCATATTGCTAGACAGGACACTGGGGAAAAAAAAGAAAAAAAAGAAAAGAAAAAAAGACGTTTTTCATGACTTTCTAAATCTATTCGTCTTCATTTACCTGGATGATATTCTCATTTACTCCCGAAACCTTGCTGAACATCAACACCACATATGCCTGTCCTCCAACGTCTCCTCGAAAACCGCCTCTTTGTGAAAGCGGAGAAATGTGAGTTCCACAAGCCCTCAGTTACCTTCCTCTGTCTAATCCTGGAAGGGGGGCGGTTCCGATCTGACCCAGAAAAGATCAAAGCTGTTCTTGACTGGCCAGTACCCGAAACCAGAAAGGAGCTGCAACGTTTCCTAGGTTTTGCCAACTTTTACCGCCGCTTCATCAGGGGTTACAGTCAGATCGCTGCCGCCCTCCATGCTCTCACATCCGTTAAGAACCCTTGCGTATGAAACCCCGAAGCCAACCCCGGCATTCTCTAACCTGAAAGAAAGGTTCTCCCAAGCACCCGTTCTCATCCACCCAGATCCCACCAAGCAGTTCACGGTGGAAATTGACGCCTCTGACATGGGTGTAAGAGTGGTGCTGTCTCAATGCTCGAACCACGACCAACGACTACATCCCTGCGCCTCCTTCTCCCGGCGTCTGACCCTGGCGAAGCGGCGGAAACTACGATGTGGGGGACAGAGAGCTCCTGGCCATCAAGCTCGCCCCAGAGGAGTGGCGCCATTGGCTTGAAGGGTCCGAGCAGCCCGTGCTAATTTGGACGGATCATAAAAACCTTGCTTATCTCCAGACTGCCCAATGCCTAAACCCCAGACAGGCCCGCTGGTCCCTTTTTTTCTCCCAATTTAATTTAACCATTTCTTATCACCCTGGGTCTAATAATCAAAAGCCTGATGCCCTGTCCCGCCTTTATGCTCCCCCGGACTCTGAGAAAGAACCCGCACCTATTCTCCCTCCAACCTGTGTCTTCAGAGCCCTCCATTGGGAGATACAGAACCTCATCACTCGAGCCCTATTCTCAGACCCTGTTCCTGGAAACGGCCCGGCTAACTGAACCTACGTTCCCTCCTCTGTTCGACCCCGTGATCCAGTGGGCCCACTCAGAAAAGTTCTCAGGTCACCCAGGCATACATTCCTCACCCAACGCTTCTGGTGGCCCACCAAGTCCCAAGATGTTAAGCAGTATTTCCTTTCGTGTCCCGTGTGTGTGCAGAACAAGACCTCCAATAGACCCCCCGCAGGCCTCCTCCAGCCCTTGCCAATCCCTCAACGCCCCTGGTCCCATATTGCTTTAGATTTTGTTACTGGCCTCCCCTCCTCACAACGTATGACGACTATCCTCACCGTAGTTGACAGTTTTTCCAAAGCTTGCCATCTCATTCCCCTCAGGAAGCTTCCATCCGCCCTCCAGACGGCCAAGCTCCTGGTGAAACACGTTTTTCGCCTGCATGGCATCCCGCAGGACGTTCTGTCTGACAGTCAGACAGAACGGTTGAACCAGGAGCTGGAGACCGCTCTCTGTTGTCTCACGTCCACCAACCCCTCTGACTGGAGCAAATATTTACTCTGGGTTGAATACGTCCACAACAGCCACGTCTCCACAGCTACAGGCATGTCCCCTTTTGAGGCTTCTCTAGGCTACCAACCTCTATTACTCCCCAAAGATGAAAGACAGATTGTAGTCCCATCTGTTAACCACCACATCCGCCGATGCAAACAGTTCTGGACCCAGACCATCCAAGCCCTCAATAGAACCGCTGACCAAAACCGCCAATTCGCTGACCGGAGGCGGATTCCTGCCCCCAGCTACCATCCCGGTCAACGGGTCTGGCTATCAACCAGGGACATTCCTTCAAGGTTCGGCCAGCCACAAGTTATCACCCCGTTTCACCAGCCCCGATGAAATCCTCTCTATCGTTAGCCCCACGACCGTCCGTCTCTGTCTCCCGTCTCACTCCCGAGTCCATCCCACCTTTCACATTTCTTAAATTAAACCCGTCATCTCCAGCCCGCTGCACACCTGCAGCTGGTTCAGCAGCGCCGGTCCGTACTATAAGAACTGCACAAGGACAGCGGGATGATGCCATAGTGTTACCGTTGTAGTATGCCTAAACGGCCACGGTCTCTTGCCAGCTTACCTTTTCCGCATACTGATCTTACCTTGTTGTGTCTCCCAGGTTACCTCTCGTGTTCCCAGGTCTTCTCTCGTGCTGGATCCCTCCCGAGCTCCTCTGGTTCCTCTCAGAGTTTGGATTCCTCGTCACCGAGCGAAAGGCTCCCTCCGGATTCCCCTGGTTCCTTCGGCTGTCCCTGGATTCCTGGACCCGCTGGCGCTGCTTGGACCCTACTCCTGCCCTTGCCCACTGGTCTCGCTGACACCCACCACCATCTCTGTCAGACAAGCGCTGAGTCTGCGCTGCTTACCCCTGGTCTGGTTTCCGTGCTCAGTGGTAAGCTTACGCTCCCCAGTTATACCGCTTAGCTCTAATCAGAAATCTAACCACTTCTCCTTCCCTCCTAGACTGGTCACGTTCCTTGCAGAGCTCTACCTTCACTACGTCTGCTGTGGCAGATTCCTCCGCGTTCTTGTTCCAACTCAGTTTTTGCAATAGACTTTTTAAAACTCTTCCTGTTTGCCGAGTGTGTTCCGCATGTGGGCCAAATACATTAAACCAAACATGACAATATGGGTATTCAGATTCCAACAAATATTTGGGATGAATCCCCTGAAACTATACAGTACACTCTTGCTCTAATAATACAAAACACTGTCTGATCCAATTTAACATTATACATAGGCTCCAATACTCAAAAGCAAAAATCCATGCTGTCGTCCCTGGTGTGTCATCATCTTGTGAAAAATGTCAGTCCTCTGATGTCCCAAAGTGTCAGCCTTTTGTTTCGATGTGTTCAAAATTATATCATGGATTATAAAGTCTATTTTACTCCCTCACTCATTTGGGAAATTAGATGCACTCAACACTTTACAATTAAGACAAAAACATTTAATTTCTTATTGTCTCATCATTGCAAAGAAGCTACTTTTAATGTCATGGATAGGACCTTCAGTTCCTAACTCTAGAATATGGCTTAAAGACCTTGCTAATACTTTGCATTTAGAGAAAATACGATACGTGATAAAAGAAAAAATGGTCTTTCCTTAAAGTGTGACAACCTCTGATTGAATACCTGCAATGTGTCTTTGAGTGGTAAACATTTTTGAAAATGATCATACTCTGTAAGTAGTTGTTTGTTTTGTGTTATGTGCATTTTTATTTACTTTATGTAAAGAAAACAATCTGAGCAATACTACTGTCCAATTTAATCTGGGAAATATTTTCTGCTCAATAAAAAATAATTTTAAGAACTCTCCGCACACATATATAAGACAACAATATTGTCTTTTTATAAAGCTTGTATGTATAACTTCATCCATCTATCTACAGACATAGTCTCTATATGGTCCTATTCATGTGTGCTAAACAGTTCTCTCTTTAATTGTTTAATTAAAGGAATTACTTGCTCAAGATTTTTAAATTGTAAATACAAGGAAATCATAATCAGGTACTGTGGAATATGGCCGTCCGTTCAAAAACAAACAAACATCAAAAACAGTCCTGTGTGTGTGTTGTACTTACAGAGGGATCTGTAACGACTGGAGCGTTATTGTTGCTGTCCGTCACCTTGATAATCACCTCGGTGAATCCAGTCATCCCTTCTCCCTCCATGTCTGCTGCCTGCACTCTCAGTGTGTACTGAGGGGTTTTCTGTTGGATGAAATGTGATTTTTTTATTAACAAGACACTGACAGTTAGCCATCACTGAGCCGTAGAAGATTTTCTAAAATACTCAAGACTACTTCTGTGTAACAGTGCTGATTAATTTATTTTCCAGAACTTAGATGCATCAAGAAAAACTTGATGGCAGTTAGGTTTCAACGTACAGTATATAAAGCTTATTCTGAGAAATACAGAACATAGAACCTGTCCTGTAAAGAAATTACAACATTTGCATTTTGATTGACATAAAAAGAACCAATCCAAATCTTGTTCAACCCTAAATTAGGGCTGTACATGTTACAGTACAATACAGTACATGTATTTGTAGCACAAAGCAGAGATCAAGGTCTCCAGTAGTGGTTCTCCCAAGAGTCTGAAGGAAGAAGCTCCTGGAGTGATGAGAAATAGTTGGACACCAAGAAGGATAAGAGCAGCAGGGAACATCATGCACCATGTGTGGAGCCAAATCAACCAGCAGAAACACAAGCTTTCATAGTATTATGATTCTGGCTTGGCTGTCTGCTTGCTCCCTCACTTTCTTTGGACACCTTGTTAATTATTTGACTCCATGCAGCCTGTAGCAGGATCAAATTAATTACCTACACATGTTTACCTGCCTTTATATACCCTGGCTTCCCACAATGTCATAGTGGCAAATTATTAAAACCCATTGGTGAGTAAATGTCCAGCATTCTTCATTGCCTGCCTTGCTTAGATCACAAGATCTAGCCTAGATTGTTCTCTTCTCTGGATTTCCTTGTCTTTGTCTGACTTCTCATCGACTTCTGTTTTCTGGCCGTTGATCAAGTCCCTGTCTCCCGGGTCTCACTTTAAGCCTTACCCGTGCATTTGTTGGCTCTTATCTGTCGCTCTCTCTATGATCAGTGTCTGGATTACATATTCCCTCTGCATATCTAACCCTGTCACCTCTCATTAGTTAAAATGCTGTGAAGAAAATTCTTACTTCAGGGTTTATACAGGAATGAGTAACCATAATTTAATGCTTTTTAATGCCAGTAGAAATCATTTTAATGCCATCAACAAGTACCCATATATATATATATATATATATATATATATATATATATATATAGAGAGAGAGAGAGAGAGAGAGAGAGAGAGAGAGAGAGAGAGAGAGAGAGAGAGAGAGAGAGAGGAGAGAGAGAGAGAGAAGCGAGAGACTCTCCCTGCTCTCTCTCCTCTCGCTCCTCGCTCTCCATCTCTTCTCTCCTCTCTCTCTCTCTCTCTCTCTCTCTCTCTTCTCCTCTCCTCTGCCTCTTCGCTCTTATTGATGGCTGTGTTCAGACAACAGAGCACCTCCGCATGCAGTTTTGCATTGGATCCAAATGTTGTTCGAAGACCGTCTGATTTCACTACGTTAGTGGCGGTAGAGCTTGCTCCAGCTGCTGTGCAGAAAAGTAACTTGACATTGTTAGCTGTTGTCTGCTCCTTGCAGCTGATCTGTGGCTGTCCGCAGTGGTGTAGTGGTCCCCGGAGAAGTGGGTATACTTTCATTGTTTGCCCTTTTAGACGCAGCTCAGAAAAATGCTGTTTTAGAAACAATGACATGTAACACTGCTCTATTTAGTTTACCCAAAAATCCATCACTAGGATTTACTCATTTTAGCCTAAAACATTTAGATTAAAATATTTCCTTGAGCTACTACGTGAGGTGTGAAAATACTGTTGTCTCTTTTTTAAAGATTTTATCCAGCTTCTGGCAGGTAATGTAAAATTTTCTTTAGTTTATTCTTACACTACATCCAGAATTAACATTTCATTACTTTACTGTAGGTTTTTTAATATAGACCTAGATGATAAGGCATATGGAAAGTCCTAACTTGAATGAGAAACAGAATCTATAGAAAGACATAAAGGTAATGACGAGGAGAATATCAAAACTCAAATCTCTTTGTCTTTGCAAATCATGAATTGTCAAATATACCAGTTGAAACACCCAAAGAACTGTTGATCCTGTTGATTTAGACACCCTGACAATGAATGTTTAGCCCCTCGATTTTAAAATGGACGGTGATTTTAAACTTGACAGTCAAACAAGGACCTCAGTTAAGTCATTTTTATCATGTAAGGAACAAAGCAAAGGTAAAACCTATTCTTTCAAGGCAAAAATATGGAAACACTACTCCAAGCCTTCATTCGTCATGGCTGGATTAGTGTAATTCACTTTATCTCTGAATCGGTCAGTCGTCACTCAGATGTCTGCAGCTGGTTCAAATGCTGCTGCACACCTTTTAATGGAAAAACATAAAATAAAACACATTACCCGATCCTGGTATGACTATGATGATGATTATGATCACAAGAAACTTTTGCATCATCACCCAGAAGCTGGAAAGGAAAGAGACAAAAACATTTTTCACACCTCACTTAGTAACTCAAGGAATTATTTTAAACTAAACATTTTAGGCTAAAATTTTAAATTGTTTATTGGTTGTTATTTTTTCTTCAATTCCACCGTTATATTTAGTAATTTCTGCCAAAAACCTACAGCATTTTCATTTAATCCATCTGAATGCAGTATTTTCAAGACCTACTCTGATTAGATGGAAAGAAACATATCTGTGATTGGCTGGTGAGGTGGACAGTTTTTGAAGTCATGAGCGCACAGACAGAATCCAGCGAGTGCACAGCTGGTACTGAGAGTGGAAGTAGCAGGTCACGGGCAGACACGTAACCGAGCGCAAGTGAGAATAGTGGGTTGAGAAGAGTTTATCACTTTTGAGCGTGCGTGCGTGATGTTTAAACGCTGAATACCTGTCTCACTGCGCGCTCAAACAAAGGACACAAATATCGCTCCAGAAGTTGATATAGGCAATGTTGACTGAAAAATAAGTGGGTATACGCCGTCTACCCGCGTACACCATGGACTACACTGTCCGACTTCATGTGAGATCGTAAAGCATCGATACCCACTGTGCAAAGCTTAATTATTTTTACAAACACGGCAAAATCCTTCGTCATCTTTACCGTCGAGAGGCTGCAGCCACGTCCCCAATTCCTCGTTTTTCATCCACTTTTTTTGAAATTTGCATTTTCCCATTCTCTAGCTCTTTCTCCGTGTCGAGCTCCTACGGCTTTACGATCAACCTGAAGCAGTTCAGCGTGTTTGGTTCCGCGCAAACATGCAAAATCAGTTATATCTGATATAATATATCTGACGAAACTGTTTTTATGACCTTATTTTTTTGGGAAAAAAATAAGTCATATTTAATGCCACAGATAATCACATTTAATGACCTTAAATGACAATTGAGGCCTTAATTATTTTTTTTTAATCATTTAATGACTTTTAATGACTTTTAATGCCCCGCGGAAACCCTGTTTACTTGTAGTAATGTCCATGTTAGAGTATAAATCGGGCCCAGTAAATCCAACCTGACCCAACCCTGGCAAATGGGCTTAAAGTCAGACCCGAACCCGGCCAACCCACTTGAAGTGTGGGCATGGGCCCAAAGAAAACCTGACGTGAATATTATTTTTTGAAGGAATTACTGCCACTAGACGCAGTACTGCCACTGGCGCTGCGCAGGCAGCAGCCAGTCACATCGCCTGTATCCCTTCTTTTCCTACTTTCTCCTTTTTAACGTGTTTTCTGGATTGCTTGTATATTATTGAATACCGGATTGGGTATTCTGAGCCTAGATGCCCTGAAGAAACCAAATTTTGGGACTCTAGTGATTATATTTTTGTTACTTTTGGCACATTTCGATGCCGCAAGTGGAGATCCCTTTGTCCGCACCTCCGAGCGTCCCTTGATCTACACGAGGAACCAGCTTCTTGGACTACGTGACTCTTCGCGCTGCGGCCCCGTTCATCACCACGCTGAGAAACTATACATCCCCGCAGAAATACGGAGGATGTCGGGGCGGGAGGACGAAGCGAAGGAAAGGTTATTTATCATCGGTTGTCACGGGAAACGTTAGATCTCTACGGAACAAGACCGAGGAACTCACAGCACTAACCCGTTTCCAAAGTAAGTACAGAGACGCTAGTATTATGTGTTTCACGGAGACGTGGTTAGATGGATCTGTCCCGGACTCAGTGATCTCCCTGGACGGCTTTAAACTTATCCGTGCGGACAGAACTTTTGCAGGGAGCGGAAAAAAGAGAGGAGGAGGGCTGGCGGTGTTTGTGAATGAGAGGTGGTGTAACGCGGCGCATGTTCAAGTGAAGCAGCAGATATGCTGCTCGGATGCTGAACTTCTCGCAGTGAGTTTGAGACCTTATTACTTGCCGAGAGAGTTCGGCCACGTGATCATGCTCTGTGTTTACATCCCTCCCTCCGCGGACGCCGCCGCCGCGTGTGAGCGGATCCACGCCGCTGTAAACAATCTGCAAACACAGCACCCCCGCTCTCTATTGCTGATCACAGGGGACTTCAATCATGGCTCCCTCTGTTCCACCCTCCCCACGCTCACCCAGTACGTCACGTGTAAAACAAGGGACAATAAAACGCTGGGCCTTTTTTATGCTAACGTTAAGGACGCCTACACCTCTGCCCCCCTCCCCCCTCTGGGACGCTCAGACCACAACCTCGTCTATCTGCTCCCCCATTACATTCCACTGGTGAGGAGACAAAAGGCACAGAAGAAGTCAGTGAAAGTTTTGTCAGACGAAGCCAGTGAGAAGCTGAGGGACTGTTTCAGAACCACACACTGGAGCATGTTCCAAAGCTCTTATGGAGATGACATCAACAGCCTGACTGAATGCATCACTGACTACATGAACTTCTGTGTGGAGAGCATCGTGCCATCACAACGGCTACAATGCTTTCCAAACAACCCCCGCTGGGTGACCCCTGAGCTGAAAGTCCTCCTGAACCAGAAGAAGAGGGCTTTCTACTCAGAGGACAGAGAGGAGCAGCGTAGAGTCCAGCGGGAGCTCCAGTGGAAGATCAGGGCAGCAAAGAAGGACTATGGGAAGAAGATGGAGGAGCAGCTGGCGCAGAAAAACATCAGGGATGTGTGGAGAGGTCTGAAGAACATCTCCGGCTTCGGGCAGAGGACCATCAGGGCTGCAGTCGGTGACACCAAGTCTGCAGATGAGTTGAACACATTCTTCACCCGGTTTGACTCCCCCCCATACTGGCCCCCTCCCTGCCGTCAACTCTCCACACGTCTCCAACCACCAGCCCTCCAGAGACCTACCATCCCCCCCACCGCCACTCCTATCAACGACTGACCCATCCACACCTTCAGCCCTACCTTCCTCCCCCCTCACAGTCACACCAATGCAGGTAAGATGTCAGCTGACGAGGCTGAAACAGAGGAAAGCCCCTGGTCCGGACGGCATCCCCCCCCCAGGCTGCTGAGGACCTGTGCAGATGAGCTCTGTGAGGTCCTCAGCTACATCTACAACCTAAGCCTCGGCCTGGGGGTGGTGCCCACCCGTGCCCACCCTGTGGAAGACCTCCTGTGTGGTACCGGTTCCCAAAACGCCGCACACCAGGGAACCGGCCCACTTCAGACCAGTTACTCTGACCTCCCACCTGATGAAGACCATGGAGCGCCTCATCCTAGCTCACCTGCGCATCGTGGTGAGCCCCACTCTGGACCCGCTGCAGTTTGCCTACCGGCCCTACATCGGAGTAGAGGACGCCATCATCTACCTGCTGCAGCGGGCTCTCACCCACCTGGAGACCACTGGAAGTGCTGTGAGAGTCATGTTCTTTGACTTCTCCAGCGCTTTCAACACCATCAGACCGGTGCTGCTGAGGGAGAAGCTGGAGGACGCTGGGGTGGACAAACATCTAGCTGACTGGACCATCGACTACCTCACTAACCGCCCTCAGTACGTGCTCCTGCACGGCTGTCAGTCAGAGGTGGCACTCTGCAGCACCGGGGCCCCCCAGGGCACCGTTCTGTCTCTGTTTCTCTTCACCCTCTACACCTCGGACTTCACCTACAACAAGGACAGCTGCCACCTTCAGAAGTTCTCTGACGACTCGGCCATTGTGGGCTGTGTGTCTGAGGGGAACGAGCTGGAGTACCGGTCGGTCATCATGGACTTTGTGGACTGGTGTGAGAAAAACCACCTGTGTTTAAACACCAGTAAGACCAAGGAGATGGTGATTGACTTTAGGAGAAGACTCCCACCTCACTCACCTGTGAACATCCAGGGGCAGCACATAGAAATTGTGGAGAGTTTCAAATACCTGGGTGTTCATGTCAACAATAAACTGGACTGGACTCATAACACAGATCCTCTGTATAAGAAGGGCCAGAGCCGCCTCCACCTCCTCAGGAGGCTGAGGTCCTTTGGTGTGAGCAGGCCTCTGCTTAAGACCTTTAGTTTGTGGTGGCCTCAGCCCTCCTCTACGCTGTCGTCTGCTGGGCTCCTGGCAGCACAGAGAGGGACAGAAAGAGGCTGAACAAGTTGGTGAGGAAGGCCACTTCTATCCTGGGCTGCTCTCTGGACTCAGTGGAGGAAGTGGTTGAGAGGAGGGTGTTGTCCAAGTTCACATCCATCATGGACAACACCTTCCACCCCCTGCACCAGACTGTAGAGGAGCTGAGCAGCTCCTTTAGTGCAAGACTTAGACATCATGTCTGTAAAAAGGAGCGCTACCGCAGGTCATTCATTCCTGCTGCTATCAGATTTTACAATGCTGCACTGTAACTGTGACCATAAGTGTAATAAGTAATGTGCAATAACTAATGTGCAATAATCTAATCAATACACTGGGCCACAACCCGTGCAATAATCCTGATGTAGTGACTTCTGCTGCTATCAACACCTGAACATATGTCAGTACACATGTATGTATGTATGTATGTACAAATGTATACAATGTATATGCACATATATACGCGTAGGTACGTATGTATGTAGGCGCATAGATATATGTATATATATATATATATATATATATATATATATATATATATATATATATATATATATATATATATATATATATATATAGACCACTATGAATGTAAATAAGACACATGTGCCCATTCCTATTTCCTTTTTTTTTATTTTCTGGTATTCTTTTTGATCCATTGTATATATGAAGATTCACTGTATATAACTGAATGCACCTTCCCTACTCTGCACCTTCTTGTATGAGCCGATGTGACGAGTGAATTTCTCCATTGTGAGATCAATAAAGACTATCTTATCTTATGCACACTCACTGCACAAGCAAAGAGCTCTAGGATAAACTGCACTCAGTCAGCACAGTGCACTCCACAGCGAGCACTGGCCCATGTCTGGCCCCGATGTGCATGTCGCGTAACCTGACACTCACCAGATGGATATAATCGTGCCGAGCGCCACACGGCACAACACATCTTCAACCACTCATATCGAAACTGAAAGCATCGTTTCCACTAACAAAAGCCTTCAAAGCCGTTCTTTGGTGTATCTTTTAAAAAATATTTGGTAACACTGATGAAACACCAGCATCAATGTTACCAGGTGACCAGATTTCTCTTATGAAAACGGGACATCTCTGATTTTGCTAAGAGAATGGGTACAGAGTCTCTATCGGGGGTTGGTTGGTTTCACCTGATCTGCAATGCCAACGGGACAAGGAAGGCGCATTCGGCTTAATTCTTCAACTACATCGGGACAGCAGCAGGACCAGGTAAATGCCTCTTGCTGCGTTAAACTTTTTTACTCCATCATGATATACTGAAATCAGGGACATTTCCAGGGACAGCTTTTCCCGGGGACAGGTCATCCAAAACGGGAAATCAAGGATGTCTTGTCACTGCTTGCTTCCCCACTGCAATTTGCAGCGGGGAAACAGTTGCTCGTTTGATACGTGACATCTGCAAAAATCCCACCCAGCGATCCTGATTGGCTCATCTATTTTATTTGGTATTGAAACCCGTGTGTGTGTATGTGCAGTCTGAGCACATCCAAATCAAGTGTGATGTGGATGAGAGAATTAGATCAGAACGCCAGGTGGGCTGAGGTTCACGTGCACACTGCATGCTCTGCTCGTGTCTAAATACATGCTGTATTCGACTGTCTCTCTTTTCACAAGAGTAGACAATAATTAAAGTACTAGTCTTCTATTTTATAATAAGGGTAATCCCATTTTTTATTCAATACAACTAAATAGACAAGACTTATATTACCATCCATCCATCTTCTAACACGCTTATCCCTATTGGGGTTGCAAGGGGTGCTGGTGCCTATCTCCAGCTGTCAATGGGCGACAGGCGGGGTACACCCTGGACAGGTCGCCAGTTTATCGTTTATTATAAATATACTTTTATAATACCAGAAAGGAAATTATATTACATTAGAGAGAAAAAAATCTGCGAGCCTGACCCGCACTCGACTGTTCTGTGTAACATTAACGCCTGACCAAATGTCAGGTAAGGCTCAGGTCAGGCTTGGGCTTGAGCATAAAATCTATACTCCAGTCCAAGTTCTCTCCTGTCAGCTTTGGGATCAGCGGCGGTTCTAGACAGGGGTCAACAGGAGCCTGTGCCCCTGTAGAACTGTTCCTGTCCCCTGTTATGGCCCCTGTACTAAAAACATGATATTACATTTCTTAGGATGATAAATGCTGACAAAGATACCGTGATTGACTGGTCATTATGATCAGTTGTATTTTTTTCATTTATGTTTTTACCCAATAAAATAACAAAAAAATAAAATAAAAATAACAATAATTAAGCTATTTCACGTTAAGCTCCCGCTGTATTGAGAAAAGATAAGGGGTCTGCAGTTCCAGAGCCACAATTGGCTCTTTGGCTTACTTAATATAAAAGATGAAATGTTGACCTGTTAAGTCCCCCCCCCCCCATCTTTTGTTCTGTGCCCCTGTGAAAAAACACTGGCCCCACCCTGGCCCCCCTGCTAAATTTGGTCTAGAACCCCCACTGTTTGGGATTCAAAGCAAGCTGCAGAAATGGTTGCTCAGAGCCAGGAATATGTATAAATGGTAGTTCACTAGACTTTTCCATTGGGTAACAAACAGCAAAGCTGTGAAATTAACTGCACACCGACCCTCAATTGGTCCTCTGGCAGCAGTAAGAGTTGGTGGCCATTGTGGCTGAAATTAAACAGACATTACTGGTGGACAATTAGAGCAGAAACCAGTCAGAACCAGCACCTACCTACCTTGCTGATTGTAATGGATCAAAGAAAATCTGATAATAAATGATTAGAACCAAGATGTGTATTTAGCTGCTGATGAATACATTTGCATGGAAAGCTCCAACTTTACACTGAAAATGTTGTAACGTGTTCATGTTGATTTCACCATGAAGAAAAAAATATTATCAGCATTGTGATTAAAAGAAAACTATGTGTGTATATGTATATGAAGCTGTATAACTGTCCACTATGAGAACCATCTGGGTTGAACGGTGCTCCTCCACAAGAAAGAAAAGAGAGGTTAAATGGGGAACGGGCAGATCAATTCAAAATAGTTATTGTCAGAAAAGAAATCTAAGTTTTGCTGACTGGATCAGACAGAAGTTCACGTGGAGGATCTGTTGATTAAGCTCAGTGGAATTAATGGAGTGCTTCACAGATTCCACACTAAGCCTGGAGGAGGAAGATGCCAGTGAGAGCTATGCCTTATTTATTTGGCATACCAGAGCGGATAGCATAATGGGCATCAACAGTTTTGTTTTTTAACAATTTTTTCACTTTATTTGTTGTTGTTTTTGAGGCATGAATGGACTGAATATGGGGATCTATGAGAGTTTTTGCCAAACTTATTTTCATTCATTTATGACTAACATGAAGAAACAAGATTTTTGATAGAATCTTATTTACAGGGAGCTATTTGTTCCAGCTTGTGAACAATGTCAGGTTGTTCAGAGATTGGGAACGGTCCGGCTTTAAGACCACACGACTGAATTTCTTTGTTTATATTAAATACGGTTCTTCCAGCTGCTCCTCCTGCCTGCCGTCACGATGGTGCTGTTCAGCCCCCCCCCCCACACCTGTATTACATCTGCCAACCCTCCTGTCACTCAACCACCACCTCCCATCAGAGAGTTACGGTCACAGAGTTCCTTTTTCACTCTCGCCCGGTGAAACGCTGGAGATAGGCACCCGCAACCCCATGAGGGATTAATCGGGTCAGAAGATGGATGGAGTTTAAGAATAAACATCTTAAAACTGATCCTGCTTCCGCCTGTGTCTGCACGTGGGCCAAACATTTAAAAACCATGACAGAAGAGTTCTTAGTATTGGTATAGAGTTTTAAACTTTTAATATAAAGACAGCACTAACATGAAAAATTAGAAAAAACGGTGTCCCCATTAACACAGCACTCAAGTAAACTGAAACTGGGCCATATTTACATCAAAACAAATCCAGAAAGATTTTTACCTTATTTTTAAAACAGTTATCAGCACAATCATATTCAATAATCCCTGATCAACAAGAGTGACCATTTAGGTTATTTTACTGTTAAATAATTCTTTAAAATTTTAGATTGCACATCAGTTTGATTCTGGCCGTTTTTGAAAGCAGTTTAGGATTTTGATTAAAGTCAAATTACTGTTTCAGAATAGAGGCTCTGTTACATTATTTGCTCAATAAATATATTATAAGCATATTTTGTTTGATTCTCTTGAAAGAAACATACCAATCGGACTTTACAACCAAGGTACAAATCAAACCCATATTTTTGATACCTTTCCACCACTACCATTTATAAATGAATTCAAACACTCACAGGAGAGTTTCTGCTACATTCTTAATTTGCCCTTTACCAAATCTCCGCTCGTTCTGGTGTTTCCTCGGTTCGCACCATCTGTTCTGGTCAGCTCCTGCCTTCTTTTTTGATTCTGGTCTTCCACTGTCTGCAACCCCTGTGCAATGTTGGTTCTGCCACTCACCCCACCTGCATCCTCTAGTCTTCTGCCTATTACTGCCCCATCTGCCATTATTCACATTCTGCAGTAAACCTTTAAAAAACAAAGCTCTGTGTCCAGCTGAATATCGGGTTTATCCAGCAGCGTTCTTAATATCCTATTGACTTTGAACATAGAGGGATTGTTGGTGCCAGACTAACTGATCTGAATGTTTCACACAGGCCCTTATACTGGGGTTTTCACAAATCCAGTTCTTAGGTTTGAGAACGAATGTTTGCAGAATCCCATCTCTGAACATAAGACACTGAACCTTGAAGCAGTTGGGCTACAGCAGAAACAGGCCACACCGGGTATCAATTCTGAGCAGAAATCTGAAGCTGCAGTTCTCACAGACATCAAAATGTAACAACAATGAACTGCAACAATGAAGTCTCAATTTCGGCGATGACATTAAGATGGTAGGGTCAGAATTTAATGTTAACATCAGCAAGGATCCATCCTGCTTTCCATCAACCATTCAGCCTGTTAGTGTAATGGTTTGGGGAAAATGAGTTAGACACACTAAAGGCTGAGTTATACTTGCGAGTTATATTGTCGCACCAGCCTATAGAAGCATTGTAGAGGTTTATACATGGATGTATGTGCAGTATTCTCTAAAAACACAGAAGGGGATGTAGTCAATCAGTGGAAATGCAGTAAAAATAGAAGAAACAGTTGACCTCCAAAATGGCCATGCACGGTTTTGTAAACAATGAAGCATAGTTGATATGTTTATGGCAGCTAAACAGAAAGAAATTGAGGGGTAGAGATGTAAAAGAAGACAGTATGTTCACCCCTTGCACACAGAAGGACTTGGAGATGGGATATACAGCCTGTCTCCAAAGCCCATAGGGATATTTTTTAAATACAAGGTTTAAAAAGCGCTTTGCTTTACTATATAAAAGCTAATTGCTTTACATACTGTGGGCTGTTGTTTTAGACTTGATTTATGCTGCAAGCGATGGAAACAGAAATCAAAATTCTTGTTTGAACCAATAAACTTGGCCAACAAACTGACCCTGAAAGTATGCCAGTAATTTGTGTGTGCTGTGTTCAGTCACAGAATAGTAGTAACATCCGGCTGCCACTGATTTAAGCCAGTTTGTGGTTTTAATCAGGTTGTTGAAAACAGTCAGAAATCTCACCTCTCTGTCTAGTCCAGAAGCATTGACGCTGATGGCTCCAGTTACAGGGTCAATGGTAAACATGGAGGCACTGGGCTCCTCTGGCTCCTGGCTGATGATACGGTAGCGGATGATAGCGTTGTAAGAATCTGGATCATCAGCATCGGTTGCCACAACCTGAATCACCTCCTCACCTAATCAAGAGGAAACAATGCAATGAGCAAAAGTTTGTTCCCCACCCCTGATCATTCCAAAATGAAAGATCACAGATCTGTGTAAAAAATGAGAGGAAAGAACAGGCCATACCTGTTGATATATTAAAGAATTATTTTTGTTCTTTGACAATGTATTTTGGGAAAAACTGGTTAGTTTTAAACTAAGAGCAACATATATGCTTGTGCTCTGTTATTATGTTCCTCACATAAAACTGAGAACCACATGTGTTATTTTGTTACAACTTGTTTTAACTTGTGGTGGGAACTTATGACAATGTGTTGTGGGAAAGACTGATTCAAGCTCTGTATTCCATATTTTGCTTATATTTTGCTATGCTGTATTTGCAATGTTATTTTGCTTCACACACTGAGATGCTGGGAACGTTTTTTTGTTTTGGAAACATGTTTTGGAAACGGGACGAACAGATCAGCTGAGAGAGAGAACTGGCCACTCTCGCTCCCATCTGATACTTTGTTTATTAGTATAAAAAGGAGGGGACCGCCCTCAGTCGTTGATGTCTGCCGTGGGTTTGAGTGGACGCCCAGCCGCATGGATTGTGCTCTAACCGGACTGACCGACTTCCCAGTCCTGTACCATGGTAAGAAATGGAACATCACGCCTCTTTGAAAGCATGTTGCTTTAAGTGCTTGCTACTTTGTGTGTGCAAAGTGCTTGCTGTTTTGTGTTGCTGTATTCTGTGGGGAACAATAAATGGGGGCACTATTATCCTAGCCGAAGCAGTGTTTGTGTTTTTATTTGTGTCTTGCTGATCTCTTCCGAATCTGAATAAAAATTTTGTGTGTTTGTGCCAGTGGCAGCGCTAGGGGGCCCCTAACCGGTGCTATAGCTTCCCCAGGAAAACACACAGCAACCCCTTTGCACCCCAAGAAAATATTAATTATTATTTTCTTTTTCATCTAAGTTAATATCATTTTACATGTGATTGTTTTATTTTCCCACAAAAGAAAAAAAGAAAAAGAAACCCTTTTGGCTTATCCTGATGCTGCACAGATGCCTGTTGCTGATGATTTAGCTGCAGAAAGAGAAGTCAACTGTAACGTTGGATAAGATGAGCAGAGGCCAGACAGTCGGTCAGAGGATCAGGTGCAGGATGCTCCTAATGAGAGGGCTGGAAACACTGAACCAGTCCAAAGATGAACCTACAACCTGCTGGAGACTTTTTTAAGTAAGCTGATATCTTATTTCTAAAGTAGGTCATTACCGTTATTTTATTTGAAGACCACTGTATTCTAAATAAATATTGATATTTAACATTTTACCTTATACTATATGTGCAAAACCTGCTGTTCAATTATTCAAAGTACTAAAACTGGCACCTATAAATTCCTGATGGAGTGAAAACTTATCACAATATGGCTGATTTTACTGCTTCTTTTTGCTTTATCTTTCAGCCTATGCTATCTCCTATCCATATCTATTCCTGTGTGTGATGGAAGTGGAGACAGGTTGTTTTTGTTCCCTTCCAGACAACTACAGTTGTCTGAAAGTTGTTTCAAGCCTGTTGTTTCAAGCCTGATGACTTTTTAAATTTCACACTTTCTGTATACAGCTTGTTACCTGATGGACAATTTGATATTAAATATGATTAAATATTTAAATTTGTATGCAGAGACCCTGTGTATGGCTGGTCAATATATTGAGTTTTGAAAGATACCAAGATATTTTCAGATTAAAGGTAAGTTTAAAAAGGTGATAAGGTTTTGTTGAGGCCAGGCCTAATACTGAGAAGAAATATATGTTACAGAAGGAAACTGTAACAGTAATAGGCTTATTGAAATATTAAGTCTAAAACGTATCACTTCTTTATGTTTTTAATGATTTTTTTTTTCTTTATGTTATTTTTCATATCCATCTTAACACAATGGGTCTTGAAGTTAAGAGAAGTGGCTTAATGATACTTTGAACTTGGCTCATGTGGATTTGATTTAGTATTGGCTTTATTCTTTTTTTATTTCTGTACAGTAAAACTCTTGATTTATAGACTGATAGGTCTATATTAAAAAATATTACCTATGCCTAATATATGTGTAAAATTAAGGGGAATACCAGCACTTATTTTTTCTATTTAAGGTGCTGATTGAAAGGAACTTCAAAACTTTATCATTATTTTCTGCCTAAATTTCTATGGATATATCTGGGGAAAAATAATACAGTGAATTCATTGTTGCAGTTAATGTTTGTGTATGCTTTAATTGAGCAGCAGCATACCACATATTCATTATAGACTTGGTGACTGTTGCAGATATCAGAGTTCTTGGTGCACCTTTGCTTGTGCTTCCGTATGTGTGTGCTGGGAAATGTAAAACATTGCAGTATATATATATATATATATATATATATATATATATATATATATATATATATATATATATATATATAAACAGGGGGGGGATCATTTCCTCTATTAATCACATAATGTCGATAGGTAACTCGAGATTAATCGCAAATTAATTGTATGTTTTATCCTTTTATTTCTGAAAGTGTAATAGACTGTTTGGGCATTTTAATATGCAATTTTGCAATAAATGACACTAATAAAATACATGCTTGTACAAAAAATATTTCTATTTTGTTATTTTTAAAGCACTTTTGAGAATTGGAATGAAGACATTCTAGTGCCAAATGTTAAACTCTGGACTATGATGGCTAAATGACTAATCATGACGCCCTGATGTTTACACAATGTGTAAATAAATTTGTAAATAAATACCATGCCAATATATTTTTTTGCCTCTTAAACAAAGATAGACATGGTATTAGGCATTAATAAAAATGTTACATTTCATTAAAGTCATAAGTTTTATTGTTAGTTTTTTCACTCTCTCTCACACACACACATCTAATTCTGAGCTTTCACACAAATATTTTTGCTTGCTGTTTATATCCATATTCATACAGTTTAAGCCTGGAAAAAGGTTTTAAATCTCCAGGTCATTCCAGTCTTACACTTTGCTTGCAACTGGGCAGGAGTTTAATACCCTAAATGAGACTGTTTAGCAACTGTTTAGTAACTCCAGGTCCTTCGTTTGACAACGTAATTCAGCCTTAGTTTGTCAAATACAGAGAAAACAAATTAATAAGCATTAAAGTGCGGTTTATGGGTTGGGTTTCTGCAATGTTCTCAGCATGTTAAAAGCTCATCTTCAGAACCAATGTCTGCTCAAAATGGTGATCTGCACCAAGTAATCTACTTTCAGCAGTTATGACCGGTTATTGCACCCTAAACTGCAGAAAATACGTGCAGAGTTGCTCTGTCTGCCTTTACTACCGTCGGCTCCTATGGCGGAGGGATATTTCAGCTGGATACAAAGTGTCTAGTGAAGGCAGGTCTCTTAATAACCGCTGTTTCGTCACTTATTTTAGAGCCCAAATAAGCAATTTCACTTTCAGAAACGTGCCCAAAAAAAACGCAAGCCGTGACTTATAAAATTTACAAGCGCCTTTAGAAAAAAACAAGCCCAAAGTCGCATGAAATGAACAGCCTGTGCAACAGTGAGTGCGGGTCTGTTTTGCTACAGTCTCTAGCTCTCTTGAAACTACGGAAAGCGCAGAGGGTAAAAGAAACCTAAGTCCGAAGAGCACGGCGGGGAAAAACATTAGGGAACGGTGTGTCTTTTGAAGCGCGATTAACGGCGAACAAAACAAAAATGTCAGCGTTGTGGTCTTACGCGTTAAAAGTGTCAGCCCTAATTTATATATATTTTTAAATTCAATCCAGAGGGGGGGACGTCACAAGCAGAGGGGGGTTAAATCCCCCCGATCCCCCCCGGCAAATCGCACCCAGGTTTTACTTTATATATATATATATATATATATATATATATATATATATATATATATATATATATATATATATATATACTGTATATATATATATATGATTTGATTGATTGTTTTCCCTTTACTAAAAGCTCAATATAGAGCTCATATATATATATATATATATATATATATATATATATATATATATATATATATATATATATATATATATATATATATATAGTTATATATAGTTATATATATATATATATATATAACTACCAGAACTACGCACTACCAGACATATTGAAGGTTAATTAATTTTGCCAGTTTAATTCTGATTAGAAATATATTGTAAACAGTCAATCACAACACCAACGTAGAAATCAGCATGTCTTTGACAGCCTTCATTTTTACTCCACTTTCTACAACAATGGCTGCACGTATGTGACGTCAGCACCGTGATGTGCCGAACCTTGATATCCGTCTTTTCAAGTACACATGCAGGCTCAAAACAGATCGTTCATAAATCTCCACTTTGGCCTGAGTTTTTAGGATCATTTGTTTTTAAGGGATGTATAATGCCATTTATGTGTGGATGAAAGGCATAATTGCATAAAAATGTCTCTGTTTTCCCAGATATCCTACTACATGTGGATCAGGCCTGAGTCTGACCCAAGAGAAGGTTCCAGTGTTGTGGAAGACTTCCTGCATTGTTCCATTACCGAAGAAAACCCCTCAGAGACTTTACACTTTTTGTCCTGACATCCAATATCATAAAGGTCCCAGAGAGACTCCTGTTGGCCCACCTGAGTAAGCAAAGATGCAACTAGTCGAACCTTCTGCAATTTGTTTATCGTCATGGGGTTGGAGTTGAAGATGATTTCATACACCTGCTTTAACAAACCCACTGTCATTTACACAAGGCAGATATAACTGTGAGGAAGATCATTGATCTTGAGGAAAAGCGTCACTTCCTGTTTGCGGTAAGGCATATTGTGTCACTTCTGTGACTCTTTCGTTTTTATCTTTAATCTCTTTGCTGTGACATCTATCTGTTTCTAACACATAAGCACTTTTAAAACACATTCTCTGTTGCTGCACGTTTGGGAGCTCCTTATGGTTCACATAGTTTGCTTTTCTCAGTATGGTAAGAGGTCGCTAGCCTAGCTTTAGCCTAGCCTAGCTTTAGCCTCACAATGGCTTTCTTCCCTACTCTTCAATCTGCTTCTTTGTCTCTGTCTAAGTCTCTCCCTCTCTCCTGATCTCTGTGTCTGATGTTTAGTTATTCCTCTGCCTCCTTTAGTGAAAAATTTATGTGTAAATACATTTTACACAGACAAAGAGCATCCCAAAAAGCCCCTTATGATGAATACCATAAATGGATATTGTGTTCCCTTGCCCGGACGCGGGTCACCAGGGCCCCACTCTGGAGTCAGGCCTGGAGGTGGGGTACGTTGGCGAGCGTCTGGTGGCCGGGCTTTTACCCATGGAGCCCGGCCGGGCTCAGCACGAAGAGATGAC